>NC_065532.1:11532138-11713543 GCF_020184175.1 Aphis gossypii | reverse complement strand
TATTCGTCGGAGAAGATGGACACGAGTGTTGTACAGTTGTTATCGGATTGATGATATAACACGATGATATTATATAGGTATATAGCGATTAATCTGGCTAATGACTTAAAACAGACAACATAATTTCACCTTTGCGGGCACAGTGTAAGAAACATTTTACTTCGTTCGTAAGTCGTAGTCCATAGCGGGTTAGTCAGTACGTCTACTCTCCGCGTCTATATACGAAGTAAAATTTAGAGGTTTTAGAGATAAGAATTAAAAATAATAAATTATACAATAGTTACACGCACAGTAGTTAGAAAACTATTTTATCGACTGTGTACACGTTGGTTTAGATGTATAAGTATCAGTTCTTCGTACAAAAGTCGTAGGGTATACATTAAACTTAAACTACATTAATTCGAAAATCGAACACTTCTGAGCCAAAAATCGATTTAAATGTAAATGGTAAATCGTTTACAAATTTTAAGCATAATAATTTTTTTTTATTATTAATCATATATTTTTTGACGTTACGTGCATTACATCTTATATACATGTCTTTGTTTCTACACTAGTCACAATAATAATTGATAAAGAATAATTATTGCAAGTGTTTGACTAATGATAAATTATTCAAGTAAATATGTCTCAGAAATATTCGTTTACATAAACCAATCTTATTTCCAAGGTATATTTATTTTTCTACATAATGTAATAAATAAACTATAGCGTCAAATTGCAATAAAAAATACTATAGGTAAAATAATATAAGTAAATAAAAAATTAAAAATTTACCTTATAATAATTATTCTTATGTTCAAATTATCATTTATAAATATTAAACATATATTTTTATGTGTAAGAGTTATATTATCCTCTATAATTTCTGTAATGTACGATTTTATGTTAAAATTAGTAAAAAATGTAAAAAAAACTATTTTTTTGAGAAATGCATGTTATCAAAGTTGCTTGTGGTTCAGAGACAAAAATAAGTGCACTACTAACATAGTACAGTAAAACTTCCATTTAACAAAATTTTCTTTTTAATGAATTATTTTTGAGAACCATGACCTTCATTGTTAATTATGCGTTAATTCTATTTAACGAATTCCTTTATAATACAATTTTTTTTTGTTCCCTGTGAGACTTTGTTAAATAGAAGTTCCTCTGTACAATAGTGTTTCGTTTTAACTTAATTTTTTTTCACAAATTAACAAATCTTTATCTATAAAATTATAAATGTAGATTTCAACAACAAAGATAAAATAATAAAAATAGGGATTAATAGTAATTCAAATAATATCAACAAATAGTTATAATTTATGAAATATTTTTAAAAATGAAGGCAATTTAATTTTACTACTATAGTATGTAAGTAACTATTAAAAATGCACGCATAAAGCTACAAATACATGATATTATATACTGTTTAAATGTAAACATTATCTACGCAAAATCTAGACACTAATTCATAATTTCATGCTGTTATTTAATTATGTTCACCTGTCACTTACAATTAAGTTATTTGTTGATTTGATTTTGCAACTTTGTAGGTATAACTCCTATGGCCGCAAATATAACAAAATATTGTATATAAAGATAACAGTGTACATTTTTAAAGATATTAGTTATACAATTAAGTAAAAATATAGTGTTTAATACAATCCGTAAAAGCTAATAATAGTAGCTTTTTACATGTATATAGTGATATAACATTAAATATGAGCAGATTAGGTATTTAAAAAAATTATAAAACATACATATTTTTCATACATTTTTATTTTATCATAAACTTCACATATTAAATATCACTGTATATACTAGGTATATGATGGCGCATTAAAACAAAACAAAGATAACATATAAATTTTTAACGCTCCCCGAAGAATAAATATTAAATAGGAAAAAAATAACAAAACAAACGGATTAATAACAAATTAATGATCATGTTAAAACAAGCTTATTTGGATACTTATTCAATTCAGTCAATATTATCAAATTCAAAATAACAAACCAAAAGAAAAAAATTTAATTTAACTATAATATTTGTAGCTTTCACAGCCAATTTTATTAGTAATGGGCGATCAAATTTTTTTCAAAAATACTTGTTATTTCCCCAAAAGTTAAAACAAAGCACCATTGGTTTACTAAACTAATTGTATGCTAAATACACCCTGTCTAGCAGTCTATAAATAATATAATAACATAATATAGCGTAATATATAATATAATTTAAATATGAATGTATTTATAAACATAAACAATTTTTTTTTAACAACATTATAATCTTAAAATCAAAACTACACATAATGGCAAGGCAGATTGAATAACAAATTGACTAAGAAAACACACAGCCCAACTTAAAAATTAGGTATTAACAAAAACAATCAAATCATATACTAGTTTAAAATTTAGTTTTGACTAATTTAGTTTTATATAAAAACAATATTTTTAAATATAATAAAGACCTGTTTAGTCTTTGTAATATTGACAATACATCAAAGTTATTTTTTAATATTTGTTTCATGTATATTTTTTTTCTTAATTGAAGTGTCAAAAGTGTAACATGTACAGAGTTCAGTTTACATGATCATACTTAGCCTGCTTTAATGATATTTGACTTATAAATGGCAAGACAGGCTAAAATTATTGACAAGTATTTACTATAACAATAGTATAACAACTCAAATTTAAATGATTATTTTAATAATAAAAACAATGGACGGGTTAACTATGGAAGGAGCACAAAGGGAGAGGAAAAACAAAAACAAATTAAAACTTAGGAAGACAAAAACGCAACGAAAAAATAAAATAAAATAAACCTAACCTTTACCCTACAAACAAGAACTATAGAATTGAACCGTCGTTTAAGTACATAATTAAAACTATATCCCACTCGTGATTTGTTACATTCTAGTTTTTTCACTCAAGTTTCTTAACTTTGGTACAATATATGGTTAAATATATTCATGGAAAGACATTATCTGCATTATTACCTTCAATACTGGTTAATTAAACAGTCAACATGTAAAAAAAAATTAAAATTGTAGTATGTCAGCATACACGAACAATAAAATATCACAAACTATTATATTCAAATCTAGAACTGCTATTGTTGTTTGTAGCATAAACTTTTGGAGCAGAAACTCTGTGTACTTGTTTCATATGTGTTAACATATTATCCCTTCTTGTAAACATTCTAGTACACACAGGGCAGGGCACTTCTTGTCTAATTCCATGATGAGATGAAAGGAAATGTCTACAGAAGTTACTAATGTGAGTGTATGTTTTGCGACACAAATTACACCTAAAAAGATTGCTTGATTCTTGAGTACAGAATTGACGAACTGAATACTTGTCCATAATTGGGCGATTAGCATGGTTTGTAGTATTGTCTAAGTCACTTGTTCCATTTGTATCTTTAAATGAAGTACGTGTTTGTTCAGATTCTACATCTGAAAAATATTTGATCTTTTACGTTAAATTAAATTTTACACAAAAACTGTGTAGTAAATTGTAATAGACTATATAAAAATGTTTTAAAAATAAATTTCTGTATGCTTTAAATTTGCAGTTATTTCCAATACTTAGTTTACAGATTTAAATGGATATAATTATTTTTTATAATTTAATTAAAATAGTAAAAAGTACTTAAATCTTAAATTTACAATGATCAATAAATTAGAAAAAAATATACTTTGAAGAGTAAAATCATATTATTTAAATAAATTTTCATTTTAAAGGATTTACAAAATTAATATTTGATTAAAAGTAAAACATTTTTATAAGCCCATCCTAAAAGAATATTAACAAAATGATGGGTCCACTTTCCTCCATTTTAATTTAAAACTACTGAAAAATATATTTAAGGAAATACTACTTACCTGATTGTCAATCAAAATTATGTTCTTTAAAAATTCTTTTTATAGATTTATTACTTTGACAGTAGGTATCAAAAATATGTTTTAACGCACAGACCAGAAAAAACCAGATGCGAAACCTTTCTCTTAAATTACTTTACATTTTATCCACCAAATCCATTAAAATTATATTATACAATTTATGAAGGAAAATTTAATGAAAAGTTATGGACAAAATTATAAATTAAAAATAAAAGAGGAAGGTGTCCCATCTGATTGTTAATTTATAAGCGCTAAAATAATCACATTAAAAAAAATTATTGTTAAAAATGTACGATGACAAAAAAACATGATCAGCATGTATAATGTTTCATAATAATTAACTTTAGTCAACGAACTAAAATGGTAATTATTTCTTGATTGATGACATAGGTAGAAAGGTTTATAAAAAACTTACCACATGCGCTTTGGTCTAACTGCATACTAGTAGAATGAGTGTCATATTCTTTTTTCACTGTACTTAAATCTAAAATAGAAAACAGAAATCATGTATTTTATGAAACATATGAATGTAAAGAACTAATACAATATACATAAATATAAAAACTTGCAACTTAAGTTCAATACTAATAATAAATAAAGATAAATTCAAAGTACTGATAATAAAAACTCAGTCTTTATAAATTACACAAAATATTTTAATTATATTCATAATTTTTTATAAAGTTAAAATTATTTACCTTGGGATGTTCCTGGAACTGGGTCAACAGGCTCTTGTTTTATTTCCATTCCATTTTCTGTATACTCTTCTTCCATGTCTTCGTGATCAGGTATATCATCTTGGCTAGGAGAATCCAAATGTCTAGGTGCAGCTGCAGCAGATTCTGATTCTTCAGACATGTTCAATTCTAATAAATCTGGTGGATCACGGCCACTTCCTACATTATTTATATTATACTTATACTTTTAATTCTATTTAACAATTATATTGTAATTTCACAATATATTATTATTTTCAATAAGTTTACCTGCGCTTGTACCAACTGGCGTGGATGCTCTACTATCATCATTATTATTATCATTTGGCCTAGAAGGTGAGTTACTTCCAGTGGATAATTTCCTGGGGCGTCCACGTTTTCTCTTTGGTGCAGTCAGAGCAGATCCTAATAACGGGTTCATTGGGTATGACAAATGTTGACGCTGTTGATCGTGAAGTGGATGAGATGGCAGTGGCCTTTTCATAGGCAAAGGACTATGATTGTGTATGCGTTGAAGTTGAGGCACATGAGCCATTTGGTTATTGTGTACTGGTGAAGAAGATGGAGATGATGAGTGAGACTGAAGAAGAGAAGAAGCTAATGAGGGTAAGTCTCCACGATCTTCATTGACCTCAGTTAAACCTTTGATTCGCAATGATTCTGCCACTTTAAGAAAAGCTGCCAATCTATCTTGATCTACACTAACCTAAATAAATAAAATAATTTGTATGTTTAATTTTGTTATTAAATTATATGAAACAATCCTCAACAACTATTTACCTCGCCTCTGTACATGAAGTCTAATAAAGATCTCATGTCAACTAGTGGAACATCTTTGAGTATTACAATTGGATGTCTATCAGGGTGTCCAACAAAAAGCGTCTAATATAAATAAAACATAAAATTAATATTTCGCAAAAAAACAAAATAAGTAAAATAATTTTTTAATAAATACCTGAAAGTAAGGACTGCATGCTGAAAGAACCATTTTGTGAGCACGAAGCATTTGACCTTCGACAGCTAATGTCACATCTACAAATGCCTCGCTCGTCAATAATTGATCGAAAACAGCAAGCAAGTTGGATTGATGGTTGTTCCATCGGAGGCAAAACCTCTGGGATTGTCCATTGTTTTGTGACATGTTCACTATGATTCATGTAAATAATTTTTAAAGCTATCTTGCTACGTGTATCAAATTTTGATCACAACACTTGATAGAAAAATACGCTTGAAAATTTCACCTGTAACAGATAAAATTGACAAATTAAATATTATTTAGCTTGAAGGTAACTAAATTTTGCTATAATAAACGTTGCAATTATAATACTCGGTGCTTATGCGCGGAAAATATATTTTTTATTATCGGTATGATAATATTATATTATTATTCATTTATAACTACGAACAAAATAGTTCAGTTTAAAATAAGTCCATTTGTTTTGTATTTCTAAAAATAAAAAGTATATAGATAAAAATTTAATAACGACAAATAATTACACAATGATAGTTGATACAAATAAAGAATGAAACTATATTATAATATAATGTGTTACTCATTATAGTTAGGACGATTTAAATGAATATAATAATTTATTTTAAACGGAAGTAATAGGTTTCCAATGTTCTCCTTTTGGTATTTATCTGTCTTTTAATACTGACAGATAGGGGGACGATTATAAATAATGTAATGCGATAATTTTGACATTTTTAACCCCTATAGAATTGCTTATCGCTATAAACCATGTACCCGTAACGCATTTGAGTATTATAATAACTATAGAACTAGATGCATATAATTATCCTTTATTTACTATAGCATGGTATAATCAATTTTAGTGGGAAAACGACTTTAGTTTAATGAATTTCATATTAAAAAGTATCTAAACTAAATTATTGACACATAGTATTAATTATTAAAACTGTATTTACTCATTATCACTATTAGATTTTTTATAACTTTCTTTAAAAATATACACACTGGTTTATTTATATTGTTTTAAAAATAAAAATAAGTATTTTAACAAAATTAAATAGCCTATTACACCTAATGAAAAGACATACGACTATAACAAATGTTAAATAGATATTTACAGAATATTTAATATTATAATGTTCCGTTTGCAACTATTATAACAGTTGTACACTTATAGTACACTATTATTATGCATATTAAATAATAATACTTGCTACTACGATACCTATCTATAATGTTATTATATATACCAGGTCATCAAACTCATTATAAAAAGAACCCGTCAACTGAATAAGAATTCCTATGAATAAATATATAGTTATATTAAATAAATTCAGCATACAAAATATATAAGTTTACTAATTAGAAATCAATTTGAATTACGTGTCTAGAATTCGTTAAAATATATTATACCTAGTACACATTTTTTCAAATTATTATACAATTAAAAGACACCGTACCCACGTGTGCACATCACCAAATTTATAGAAGAGAATAAAATACTCTGCTTGAATGAAGATTTTTTTTTCTAATGCCTATTTCAAAATAAAAAATATAAATTTTAACTAGGAACTTATCTCATCATAAAATAAAACTATGTAAAACAAAATTCCTCGATCGAGCACAGTTACTTCGATAATATGTAAATTCGATTTAATGTTAATTAAAAATAAACTGTCGTAAGAAATAGGTACGTAGATTCGTTATGTTAAGCGTGTATAAGACAGAGACAACATCGCCGTCTTTTAAATTAATTAAATTATTTATTAATAAATTGTATTGAATTTAGTACTATAATGTTGATGAGACCAACAAATTTAAGTTGATCGATTTCATGAATTCATTTAGTTTAATAAACAGATAAAAAAACTGGAGTTTAATCGGTAGGTAATAGGTATTCGATTAAATAGTGAACGCAATATTTAATATGAAAATTAAGGAACTATATATTGTAAAAATTAATCAACTATAACACTTAACATTAAAAATATTAAATAATAGGTATAATGTTAATTTGTTTATGATTGTATGTATTAAAATTAAAAATTAGAAAAAATATGTCTAATAGTTCATTGATATAAATAAAAATATTATCAATGCATAGGTATAAACTATACAGTCAACTAGACATGTCTATATCAATTTAAATATTAATTCAGACAATTTTAATTCAATAATAATATTATAATATACTAAACTCATAGTTAACAAAGTAGGTAAAGAATTATGCTTGGGCGTTTTTATACGAATAAATGCAAGCAAGATCTTTAAACCTTTTAACTTAAAAGACGATCGGAATGAAGATCAACGATAAAAAAAACGCTGTGTTTAAACTAGGCATATTTGATTGCAATTAAATGTATTTAAAATTATACTTAAAAAGTCAAATAATAAAATGTAAAATACCGGAGTATTTTACATAATAAGTTTGGCATAGACTCAATTATTTGTTATTTACTAATAAAACATACTAAAAAGATAAAATATTATCAGTTTTTAATTAAAAATATTCGGTTTAGTGTTTTATATTTGTACAGAACTATAAAAACCTTTTTTTCTTCTATAAATTAGCAAATCGATTAAGAATCTAATAAATAATAATTAACTTGAATAATTGAGCTTAAATATTTTGTTTTATTTATAATTATTATTATTTAGAACATATAACAATAATATAATATAATATTATGTATGAAATTAGTACCTATATAAAATAAAACTTAATTATAGCATTTTAATTTACTAAAATAATATAATATACCTATGAATAATTATGTTATATTATATATAATACAGACAAGGCAAAAATTTCATTTTTTCCATTAAATTTGTAAGTTGATTATTATTTGTAAGATTACACGAACAAATAGAGCATCTATTATAAGGTAATTATAAAAGCATATCTAACAAAAGAATAGAATATTCAGCAATAAAATATAAAATTGAATAAACAAAACTGTTAAACGCGGTTTACTGAAAACGTAAAGTTCAATAAGACAATTAGTAGTATCGATGGCCTATATTTAAATAAAATAAATATATATAATATTGTGCATAAAAATTATGCAAGTTTTATGCGTAGAATAATTTGATCATTTGCCAACATTGGAGTACGGGGAAATGATACGATATTAAATTTGAGATAATATTCTAGTTTATTTAAGTGTAAACAAATTTGTTGAACACATTTTTATTTTATCGAGACGGATTTGGTAGTAATCTAAATGCAGAGAACCGCAGATAAAAACGTTATCATAATTATATAGCTATATTCAGGGATGGGTGGTCGAAATTCATTCGACCGAAGTATTTTAAACGCACATTAATCAATGATCACTAAACTAGTGGCACTTTTTGTACTTCGTAATCTGGAAATTTAATATGTTTTCATAAATCATTTTGTATAACAGACGCTGATAATAATATTTCGAGTAAACCATACTGATGTTCATTCAAAGTTCATTAGATAAAAAAAAAAAATAAATCATTGGTTAGTATTGCTGACAATACTCATTAAATTACACTGTCCCCGTATAGTTAATCATAATATTTATCTATCAAGCCCTCGAGAAAATAAATTAAATGTTTTAATTGTTTACCATAATATTACTCTATAGGTTAATTCTTATTTTTAATTTTAAAAAAAAAAACATTAAGATTGTAAGAATTACTGACATTGATGTAATTTTCGAAATAACCATAATAATAATAAGCATTACAAATTTAAATACCTATATAAACATTTGATGTAATGATTTATTTATTATAATGATATCAGTAAAAAAAAAAAACAACCATAAATAATTGTCCTACGTTACGATTCTTATTGCCGAAGAATAATTAATTTGCATCCTTCGGAAAACGTCGTATACATAAATATTTTTATGTTAGTACAGGGGGATATATTATTACCTAGGTATTAGGTATAATATTATATAATTTAAGAATATTCTCCAATTTCCTCGTTCTAGTAATGAAATACGATCATTTTATTATTTGGCACAGTGTAGATTCCAAGAACAATGTGAAATATACAAAAGAAAAATCACGAGTTCATCAGAGTAATATACCAAACAAATTTAATAAAAAAATACAACAAATAACATTGTTTCGATTCAAACACGTATTGGTTTGTTAAAACAACGTCTTTGTGTAATAAATATTATTATGTCGTCAGTTATACAATACGTACGACGGTGTTAAAGTAGTACCTTTACTTGTAAATAGTAAAAATTGTTTTCCATAAAAACGTCAAACTAGGAATATTGTCTTACGAAAAATTCTATACAATCCGTACGTACGGTTTTTTATTTAACCTTGTTTTATGTTTTTATAGCACCTATACTGTATCAAATAAAATTATTAAATACGTTTGTGAGGACATAATTCATCAATTAACGTACAATAGAAAAGGGCACGTTTAGGATTTGTTATTAATTTTCTTAATAATTCACCTTCAAACAAATTGCATTTTGTAAAACATCACTGCAGCATGACAATCAAATTCTGAGATAATAATAAACTAACGATTCGTACACATAACGATTAGTGCGGTCATGTAGGAATAAATTAATGCATTTATACAAATATAGGTAATATCTATATACTGTTTGAATCGCGCGAGTTTTCAACGATTTATTACTATTTTATTAATACACGTTGGACATATTTTCTTACGATGTAATGTTGTTTAAACGTATATAGAACATAATATAATATAATATTATTGTTTATATAATGATAATTTAGCGACGAAAGAGATTTGCACCACATTCGATTATTTTAACGATCGTTTTTCGGGTACATATAATAAATGGTTTATGGTAACGTCCGTTACCGGATTTCTTTCGTTACACGACGCGCTTATATAGGAAATAATACCGTATTATTATTATTATTATCGTTACATTATACATCACACAAGTCGTACGTTGTGCGGTTCGATTTCGTATCGTCTGTCGATATATCTTAAGTTTTGCGTACATTATACTCGTCTACGCACATTCGGCGGTCGGCGGTCTACTGGGCGATTTAGGCATTTTCCATCTGACCGGACCGTCGATTATCGGGTACAATATTATTATAATATATTATGACGTATCGCACGCGGATTAGGTTTTACTTTGGGTGGTAAAAAAAGAGAATTGTATACGGGGGGGGGGCCCGAGGAGAACGAACTATACGACGCCTCTTAGCCACCGCAACCGAATACGTGAAAATAATAAAACATAATATTATATATATTACAGGTATATAAAATACGATGTGTATAATGTTCAGCGCGCACACGTTTGTAATTTGTATATTATAAAAGAGTTTACGGCGGCGGGCGCGTCGTACGATTGGCCGTGCTCGCGGGAACCCGGGTGTACCGTTAAACGCGCGGTCGCGGCGGTGTCCTCCGATAGGCCCTTCGACCGTTCGGTTTCATATTGGCAGGTTACAGGTAGGTAGGTACCTGTGCGATGTTATCGTGTGCGTGTGTGTGTGTGTGTGCGCGTGTGCATGTGTTATACCGTTTTCGTAATACCGTCACGTCTTTCGGATAATGACGAAACAATAATACAAAAAAAAAAAAAAAAACAAAAACGTAAAACGACAATAACAATAATAATAATGACGAAAAAAAAAAAAAAACTTAGAAGATAAACAATAATAAACGATTTGAAAAATCCCGTGCAAACGTGAAAATATACAAAATAAATCAAGGGAGGGATACCGAGTGCCCGCGTATAATTTGTGGCGAAATGCATTCCGCGCAGTGTTGCCATTTTCCCTTAGCGGTGCCGCCCCTCCCGACGACCGGCCTCACCCCCCACCGTGGCGGCGCGTTACCCCTCTACCACCGCGGTGGGATGAAATAAATAATATATAACAATAATCGCGCGTACAGTATGATATACATTTTCAAAGCCGGAGCGGCGGAGAATTGGGCGCGCGACTATATCGTAACCGCGATATTTACTGTACACATAATATAATATCGTCGTAATAATATAATTTATTTAAGTGGCTGCAATAATACGATACTATGACATTCGGGATTCCTGTGTCGCCCCACGTGCACAATATATAATATTATTATACGAGAGATTACATATTATTACCTATTATTATTATACGACGAGTAGAAAACGTAGGTACACACATATTACACGCATAGGTACGCACTCAAAGATAACGACGACAACGCGCATGTAGGCACACAACACTGCAGACTTATTAATCTAAATGATGTCACGCGAGCCGCCCGGCAGAGGATCTCTGGCGCGCGGGCGGCAAAAGCAGGGGTTAGACGGAGGAGAATATTATTATTATTATTGTGATATGACGACGAGAGTCAACGACCCCGTGCGAGAGCGACTTACGTTTATTATTATACACGCGCGGTTAATCCATATATCCGGTGGTGATGCACAGCGTGCGTGTACCGTCTAGTGGATGCGCGAGATGGGTCCAAAGTGCGAGCGAGCGAACGAACGAACGACCGATTTCACGCGACGGACGGCGGCGAACAGTCGCACACGCGTAAGCAGACGATACTGAAGCGACGACGACGACGATTCGTTTTCGGAAAAATCGAGTGCCGCAAACACTGACGCGCGACAGAGAGTGGTGTGTGCGTGCGCGCGAGACAGAGATATAGGAAAAAGCGGAGGGAGGGGGAGAGCCACACGGAGGTTAAAACGGAAAATCTAAAAATGGTAGAAAAATTTTCTCGCGTTTTTCTTCCACCGTACGCGCGCGCTGCAGTGGGGTTGCGGTCAGGTGGCGGCCATGACTGCTGCTGCTGCTGCTCTGTTGCTGCTGTCGTCGTCGGCGGCGGCGGCGGCGACGGGTTCTCGCGGCGGGTACACGACGAGTACAACTGCGCGCGGCGTTCGACGAGCAGAGTGGAGTGGCGCGCGCGCCGCCACGTTGAGAGCGTTTAGCCCCCGCGCGCCACCGCGGTCACCGCCACTCCGACATAATATATTATACGCTCTCCGTACGATATATATATATGTATTGCGGTGCGCGCGCGCTCGCGTGTGTGTACGACGACGACGACGACTCTCTGCGCTGGCTATATGGGCTTGGCACCGCGGAGGGGGGCGCGGCTCGGGGGGGAAGGGTGCGGCGGCGGCGTCCCCCACCCCGTTCGGCACCGCCCGGAGCACGGCGACGACGACGACGAGGGGAACGTCTGCTTTGTAAAGCGCGCCCGAACTCGGCGGCGGCGGCGGCGGGGCCCGCGAACGAGTTAACAACGTCAAATGACTCCGATGGCGAAATGGGCACACGTGTTACCCTCGCGCGCCGCACAACTCGCTATATAGCTATAATATAATAATATTATATAGCTCGCTGGTCGTACACGCACGCGCACGATCGCCGCCGCCGGACGGACAGCCCGCGCCGCCCGCCCGCGACAGGCACTGTGCCGCCCGAGAGTAGGCACGTTAACGGAACGATTTCATACGTATACGACGCGCGAGCGTAGAGAGAGAGAGAGAGCGCGCGTGTGTGAGGTCGAACCATCATCGTCGTCGCATCATCACCGCGCTCGCATATTGCACACTTGGGGAAAATCGTCGTCGTAGTCGTAATATAATAATATATACGTTACGATTATTGTCGTACAAAACGGCCCGCGTCGGCGGTTATATCATCGACGTGCCCCCTTTTTTTCGGTACACGTTTCGAAAATCTAGGACGTTCCTAGAAGACGTAGTATACGTACAAAACGCTCGCGATATTATTCCACCGACGCCTAATGCCGTAGTCGCCGCGAGAAGGTTTCGTTAAGTTGGTCGTCTTCAAAAAACGTCGCGCCACTCCCCTCGATCCTGCTGCACACCGTTTTTTCCGTTCTACTATAATATGCGGCCGTCAAATCACGGAAAACACAGTCATTCCGCCGATTCCGAGATACGATATATTCTAGTACTCGGGAACAATATACTTGTAATATACGCGACGACCTTTACGACATTTTAAGTAGAAACACAAACGTATACCTATTATAATTATAATAATAATGACGGTAATCGCATAACATTACGATTTAAATAGCAATATTATGTGAAACACGGCGAAGTCGCAACGGACAATCCGCGAGCGGTCGCGGAAATACGTTTTCGTCGAAACCCAAGAATATTTTATACTTTTTCTATAATATAATATATTATACGTTCCGAACAACGTATTAAACATATGAGTTTTGTTCTTTCGAATATACACTCACCCTACCGATACTACGATTACTTGGTTACGAGATCAAAAACTATATAACCAGACTATAATTTTATAGGTATCAATACCTATTAGGAAACGTGTCATCATTAAAAATCGTTTAATTATTCATTATATCTGTGTCATGTACATAATACTACTAGTACATTTTGTAAAATACTAAATAGCGGACTTAAAATGTTTTTTTTTTAAAAGTTAAGCACACATGTATTACATATTATGTACATTAAAAACTAACATATTTCTTCCCCTCGAGTACACTATAAAAACGATGGTAAATATAAGCGGTTATATTTCACATACATCACACAGTAGGTGGTATAAAACATATGTACATATTTAATATAGTAATTTTTATAATAAATTTTGAATTAATAAAATGTTATTAAAAACTGAAAAAGTTAAAATTGTTAAAATTAATTTCAAGTTTCAACATGAAAAATTAATTTTTAATTTCGGAATTTTTGAAATTTGAAGCCAAAGAATTAAGTTTAAACACTAGTACGAGTTTAACATGCGGGTGTTAAATTAACTTGAATCAAGTTTAAGTTTGCATAATATACAAATTACAAAAACCTGTACAAGAATTATATGCAAAACAATAATTGCAACATAATAATGCAAGGCAATAAAAAAAAAAAATAATTAGTTAAAGAATACCTTAATTTAAATGTTAAAACATATTAATGATTTAATATTATTTTTATAATGATTACAACCCAATTGTAAATTATATTTTTATGTTTATAATCTAATTTAAGTATTAATAAATCAATTGAATACCATTAACTATAATAAACAAATAAATAATATTTTTGGTTATTTTAAAATAAACTAAACGAAGTGATATAGTTTTTAATAAGTAGAATGTTTAGACGTTTTCTTACACTTAAGAAAAAAAATTATAATCAAAGATTTTTTAAAGGATACAAGGTCGTACAAATATAACATATATAGAAATGTTGAGGATGATTTCACTCGTATCTTTCAAGTGCGTTAAAACAATTCAAGTTGTTTTTGAACTGTTAATAATTTATTAAGTGGTTAATTTGTCGATTGTCGTAAGTCAAATGACATATGCAACAAAGCTTAAAAATAAATAATTAAAATACAATTTTAAATATAAACTCATATGAGATATAGTATATTAACGGGTAAACTGGATAATTGAATATACCGCAAGACACTTGATAAGACGTTTTTAATGAAATCTATAAAGAATCAAAAAAAAAAAAAAAAATTGGAGTTCAATTCAAATAGATACATAAACTCGAATACAAATACTGCGGAGTCGATGTATTGTAACGTAGAACTGCCCTCGGCGAAATCAATAGAATACGCCACGAATTGTGGTTGGTCGATCCCTTTTTTTTTGGGTAGGAATGTTTTCATACGACATTTTCGCGGTACCCTTTTAACACCCTTGCATATACCCTAACCGACAAAATGGCCGAGCCCCGTTTTACCTGATCCACCAATGGATGTTCGCCAGGCATACCGTCTATTGCGCAAGTACTTTATGTGTGTATATATATATTATATTTAATTCAAACCATCATAGTAAATTTAATAATATATACTACGTACCTATACCTACATTATGTAGGTATGTTAAGCTACTATATATACATAATACATAACATCCGTTTATTTATAAAAACACCCATTAAATTAAACATATTTATTACGTCATGTATAGTCAAATAATTTCAAGATCGCACTAGAAAGATAATATATATCAAACATTTTTATCAATAATATTTTTCATTTATATCGACTAATATAATATTATTTTAAACAGATTTAATAGTCTAGTGAAATGGTATTAAAATTTACCTATTGAAACATTATATCAATGATATATTACATTATATTATATTATTATCAAATAAAACGAATAGAGAAAACATTTAAACCCTAGTGATTTTAAATCACTTGAACATTTTTAACATTGAGGTATAGTAGTAGTAAAATAAAAAATTAATTTTAATAGCTACATAATTATATAGCATATATAACGTTTCATAAACAGAGTAACATTATCATATCTATACATTTTTATTTATATGTATAATTTATTAAATTATTACATTATTAATATTGGGACAACAAATAATGTATAAAAATATAGATATAATTATTACTTACATTTAAAAGTATACATAAATAATACAAATATGTGTATAATACATTATTATCCTAATAGAATAAAGTTAATGTTTAATTAAAAAACTTCATTAATATAATAGATGTCATGCTTGTTTGGTTTTTTCATGTGTAATAAAAAGTATAAGTGTTCTTTAACATATAGGTAATATAATATGTTCTATGTAACTTGCAGACAATTTTATATTTTCTATACGTTTTTACAGTTTAAAATATAAAAATGAAGAACTGTTGAAAGTTTCACTATTTAACCAGTTGCAATTGAATGTGCCAAACGATTACGAGTACCGGTAATGACCCTTTAGGCTTGGGAAAAGAATACGCGTGTGTGACCTAAATAGTAAATACACATAATATACATATATCTTCTATAGTTCTATTAGAGGTATCACTCATCAGTCATCATACTTCGGGTTGAAATGATGAACAAACGTTTTACATATTTTTCAATAAATATTAAAAATAATTTAATGAGAAAATCAAAATTAATTGAAATTCGATAACAAAGCAACAATACAATATTTCGTATTCAAGCAGATATTATTATAATAAAAAAATACTATATAAATATTAGGTAAATTACTGGGGCGGGTCGTCCTGAAATTTGAATGGAATAATGAATAATTGTATTTTAACAATTATTATTCTGACCGGATTTTTGAATTACCAAAAATGGTCAAAATTTTATTAAAAACGAGTGGCTAGCTTATATTCATATTATCACCGTTTTTTCTTGAAAATGTCTGTAATTACATTTTATTACATTTTAATATTTACTCCTCTGAAATAAAATAGCTTACATTTTCAATACTTAAATAGAGGCATATTGTATAAAATATTATATCATTATAGCTGAATACTCAAAAAATATTTCTTTAGCGCCAAAAATAAAAATAATATCCGCAATAAAGCAGACGGCTTACACTTAGAATCATAGTAAAACGACGTGATGCAAATTACAGAAAAGGGGTGTAGCCAGTTAATTACTTGTTGGTCATCTTTGCCGCAAGTCAATGTATTAAACTATTATTATTTTTAATGTGATTGCGACTGGAGTTCTTTATAGGTTTATATAATATACTCGTATGTTATGTGTCTAATACACTACATAGAAGTGATCATATGAATGATATTAGAAATTTAATTCACACTAGTCAAATAAAAATGTGATTCAATATTATTACTGAAATACGAAAAAAATCTTAATGACATAAAAATATTGTAAACTCATAAGAAATTAGGTAATTAAGTATAGTTAAACGTTTAAAATTATTATTTAAACAATATATTGGAGTTTTATTTATAACGCACCATTGCGTTTTATATTATATACACCTTAAGTTAATACGGTAAAACAGTATACCACAGTGACCGACAAAGTATTTATATTAATTATTAAGTTAGAGTTACATTATGATTAATTAAAAATCTTTGAAATAAAAAATTCAAATCTTATAAAAATAAAATTAATTAATTGTCGACATGTTTAAAATGTAATACTGAACTCAATTATGTAGAAACACATTATTTAAAATATTATAAAATCTAAATACTTGAAAAATCCTGTTGCATTTAAACTGTGGGGGAAAAGTTTTGATGTATATCCTTCGGATTGGGCCTTGGGCACAAAAAAAAACTAATATTCATCATGAAGTAGGTACACAAAAATAATGATTGTACAAATTAACTTTAATGCCTAATGTTGCTAGATTTATGAACTTCTAAAATAATTACAATTTGGATCATATTTAAATTATATTATACCGTTAAATAATATTTTATCACATTGGTCAAAATTAAGAATAAAAAGTAGTAGATACAAAATATAAAAAATATCAAGTTTAAATGTTCAATAAAAAAAAAATATTACGTAATATAATCTGTTTTAAGTAAATATAAGTACTACGTATACATCTGTATAGTAGGTATACCTAATGTAAAGTATACATAAAATTAATAGTATACTGACGTTTGTCTTATATTAATTATGTTTTTTATATGAAAAAAAATATATGTGCGTAATAATGTTTGAACTAAATATAAATGTTATATCATAAATTAAATAATTCATCGAATTTTCTTTATGCCATATTAAATCAAGAAATCTTAAGTTATTAGCTTTAACTATTTTTTTAGAATACCTATTATATATATAGTTACCAAGCAGTAAGTACTGCAGCACATCTGCACATCTTTGTGATGCCTTAAATTTTAATTTCAAATTTTTTAATATGTTTAGTGAACATTTATAAACAAAAGAGTTAATGTCATCGAGAAAAGGTCATGTTTAATGCATTCCAGGAAAAGGTCTAAATTAAATAAGCTATTTATTAATAATTATTTTTATGCCAAAATGAGTTCATAATTAAGGTATTTAAGCGGAATAAATTATTATTGAGATAAACATATTAAGTGATACATTAAGGCATTGTTTTCTTTTAATAGCATTAAACCGATGATCAAAATTATCATTAAAATACAACAAGGAAATAATTCAAACTATGATTAAATTTAACCTAAATAATATTAAATAATTATCATAGCATTAAACATACCTCAGAATTCAATTGAACTACAACATATTTAAAATGAATACATTTTTTTTTCAGATTTATTCAAATATCAATCCAGATAGAACTACGTTATTTTATTTTAGTGTTGCATAGTTACAACTTACGAATTAATTAAATACGAACCAGCAAAGGTTATAAAAATTAATAATAATATAATGTGTGCCAATATAAATGATAAATGATTTAAAAGTAAAATTATAAAAAAGTTGTTTACCTATATAATATATATCGGCGTATTATTATCAAACAAATAAATCAAGTAATTCAATAGATTTGAGCTCAGAAAAATAATAACAGCAATATTTAATAATTAAAATTAAACATTAGCATAAACAATGGGCAATTTATTTAGATTAAAAATACAAAATTAAAGGTATATTATGCAGTAATTGTGTATAATAGATGAACGAATTTGTTTGCATTTACTATTTGTGTCATACAAAATATAGTGAATTACTTAATGACAAATCATTCCTTGTCATTATATATGTAGTGGTTTATAATTGGAATCAACTTTCAACCTCTAAAAACTACGTGAATTATTAAATTGCATAATAATATTTTTTTTTTATGAAAATCGCTGTAGATTTAACTATAGCATACAAAGGCATATATACGCGATACGACAATGCTTTAAACAATTTTAATAATAGGTACTTTTTAACTGCAATGGTTTTAAGCAACGCCTTATACAGAATATATTTTCATACTAGAATTCTCAACCGAACAATATTATTATAATCAGTCTGCAGAGACTATGTATAAAAGGTACATTTTTTTGAGGCTTATCAGTAGTTGTAGGTTTATACATGTACAACATTCCGCATATTATAACCCAGGGGTCTCCAACCTTTTTTTACGGTGGGCCAAATTTGGTATACGCTTTGGCATCGCGGGCCAAAATTTTTAGAATGTGTCTAAAAAAAAAAAAAAAATTGTTGTCTATCTAGGAATAGATAGGTTATGAAATTGAGAAATAAATAAGAATAGATAAGATTTATTTAAAAAATGTATGTTTATTTATATAATTTTTTATTTTATAATTCAAAATTTGTTTTATATTTCAAAACAATCAAAACATTAATTAACTTGGCGGGCCGGTGCAAAAAGCTTGGCGGGCCGGATCCGGCCCGCGGGCCGTAGGTTGGAGACCCCTGTTATAACCTCCTGCACGCGTAAGCAGTGAAATGGTATAGTAGGTATATGCAGCGATTTTAGCGCGAAATGTTTTGCCGCAATACTTATACGGTTAGCCGGAATTACAATTTCGAGGCGTGTGTGTGTGTGTGTGTTCGTACGTCTACCGACAACGACGTTACACTACTCATACAATATTGTTTGTTTATAATTTTTTTTTTTTTTTCAAAGTCAAAACGCGTTAAAATCAAGACTACCGGGTGAAAAAAAAACGCACAACGTACGCGTAGTATAAAATGAAGCAATGTGCCATTTTCACAATAACGTCGACTGGGCGAGGCGTATATAAAAAAAAAAATAACATACTCCGAAGAAACGTGATGAAAACCGTCGTCGGGGTGATCATGAAGGCAAAGCGAAACACGACGTCCAAGGTCGCGCGCCGGTACGCAGCGGATCACGACGTATTATTATTATTATTATTGTTGTTGTCATGACGTGCCGGGCGGCCCGTCCCGGTGAAGGCGGCGCGCGGTTCGCGTGCACGGGGAAAAACGCAAAATGAAAACTTCGCGCGTACCCACACACAAGGCGGATTGCGCGCAGAAGCGGCGGCGAGGTTGTTTTCTTCTTCGCTACATGGCCGCCGCCGCCGCCGTCACACCGACGCGGTGGGTGGGGTCTCGGCGTATTGCAACAGGGTGGAAAAAAATCCGCCTTGCAACACGCGCCGCCGAGATGAGCCGCCGCACACACGCGGTAAACCCACCGACGCTCGCCGCGCCGCCGCGGCAACAGTGTGCGAGCCGCGAGGCCAACAAGTGGGTGCATCGTAACGCGCGCGGACGACAGCGTTCACACACTCACACACGCGCGCGCGCGCCTCGCTCCCACACGCACGCACGTACCCCGCCACACCCCATCTGCCACCACCAATCCTCAACTTTCAAGCTCTGCGTCCTTCGCACGCGGTACACAGACGTTAATATTATATTGTACGCGCGCACGTAAAATTCAGTGCGCTTTTACACCGTAACGTTTTAAACGCACACGATGACGATGTCTCGAATCCTCATCCGTCATACAGGCCTAACTATAGTGGGCATACGCACAGCAGAAAACGTTCCGGTTTTCGTATTATATATTGTCATTCCACCAAAGTGCACCGCCCGCGCCCCGTGCGGGTACGGTCGCGGCGCGCGATTAATGCTGCTCGAAAAATTACGTCACCACGCGGAGAAAACCGAAATAAAAAAAAAAAAAACGAAAAAACGAAAAAAAAAAAACGTAAGAAAACCACTTCTCGAAAGATTTTGTACTCACGGCATGTACAACAGGCCGGCGCACACAATTATGCAAATACGAAAATACGTTCAAACCCTTTTTATTATCTCTCTCCGCTCTTCTTCTTCTTCTATTACTTCTACTTCTTCTCTCACCGAAAATATCCTAAATAGTTTTGAGGTCACGCTGTGGTCGGACGGACGCCGACTACTTACGACGACGAGGCGGACGGCGGACGGGTGTGGTGGCGCGGGGTGGGGCGGGTTATTACACGGGCTGCAACGGTGGTATCGGCGCGCGGACGAGTGGGCGGGCGGGCGGGAGCGAAGGAGACGGAACGACAGCGAGTGAGAGAGCGCTGGTGGCGACACGTGGAACCGAGTTCGGCCTTCCCGTAGCGGACCGCGCTCGGTGTACGCGCAACGCGTCCTTAACTCCGAACCCCTTCCACCCGCGCCGCACCATCGTCGGTACCCGGTGCACAGCCAACAGCGCGGCACCACCACTACCACCACCCCTGGCCGAGCGCGCGGGTGGGCGGCGGCGGCGCGGGCGCGGCACACACACACACGCGCGCGCGCGCGCACACAAACGCGGTACACTTGCGCGCGCGTTGCACACACACGAAACTCACACGCGCGCGCCCGTACGCACGGGGTGGGGGACGCGCTGGCAACAATGCGTAACAGATCGGCCAGCGTACGAATCAAGGTCACCACACCGCCCTATTCAGCTTTATATACAGGGTGTTTTCATCGTGTCACGAAAACCTTGCTCGACTGCGAGAACGCGGTCCTCTCCACGCTCGCCTCACTGAAAACTATTACGATAATAATACGGTTATCCGTATTTTTCCGATCACACATCACCCGCGACAAGACCGCCCGTCATCGATTTCTATCGTGTCGGTTAATAATAATTTTTTGTCGTACTGCGGTCGCCTAGGTAAAATCGTATTCTCGATATCAGCACGACCGTTCGTCGAGACTCGAGAATCCGTCGCATATTAAAATATTATTATATACTCATCGTGAACGATTAGGTACAATCATCATGACGTTAAATTCAATATAACGACCTTTGTAATAAAATTATAATATATATAATAGGGGTACGCGCGCACGGTTAACGGTTCGATTCTCGTCGTGAGGCGTGTATCCAAAAGTGTAATGTTAATGACTTTACGATTCAACACTTATGGTAGAAAAAATATATTGCCCTGTAATTCAATATTATCACTTAAATCTCTGGTTACTGATATTTAATACCCAAGTTCAAGAGTACAATAATAACATGCATAATGAAAAATACGATTAGAATATTTTCTTAAAAAACCCCGATTAAATTAATTCAAAGTAAGAAATCAAATATTACATTGAAAACATAGAAGTATTATTTATTCAACATTATGTTGTTCGTTTAGAAGGGTGAAAAAGAAATTATCATGATAAAATATTTGTCAAGGGAAAAGCATGTACTGGTAGAGCTAACACCTAAGGGAAATAAATAATATTTCAAAAATTAAACATTCCTTACATAAACCATTTATTCGGCAGATATAAAAAGTATTTAATCACAAAAATTAGAAGTTATATCAGTACATAATTATATATTAAAACACGCACGTAAAAAAACCATCGTCGTTAAAAAAAACCGCTGACACGTTGTAAGGAATTGTATACAATGGTGGTTCACAACGTATACTACAAATCTAATTTAATATTATGTACACTGTACAGTAATAGTGGTCGTCATAAAGAGTATTTTTAGTTTCTAAACAGCCCCTATCAAGTTTATAGGGTTGAATAAACTCCGGTCTCCGGGTATTAATAAAACCACCCTCATATTTCTTTTTTTAAAGTATTATCGACTCAATTAAGCATTTCTTTAGGGGCTTTAAGACTACCGTATATAAAATGTAATAATATTCAATATAAACATAATACCTACGTATAATTAGTAACTAATAAAATTACAAATTGAATGGATAAATCATTGTAGTACCTAAATTAATTAAAATTATATTATATATTATATAATATAAATCTGAGATTTGTATATAATAAAAACTTATACTAAATACATAGGAAACATGACTAGGCAACAAGGCAAAATATGGAAATTATACAATTACATATAATAAACAGTGTAATTAATATAAATAGCATTAAACGCAATAAAATGTATTGGATGAAGTTTTCCACAAAGCGATACACGACAATTCCAAAAACAAACGAAGAGTTTAGAATTTTAGTTTTAAAATATTTTAGAAACTATACGCCTCCGTCATACGGATATGTGTGTTATGTATTTAGTGGAATGAGGACGTTGACCCGGGCAGCGCAGCCGAAACGTGAGAGGTAATGACGGTTGTATTTCTGTTGATTTATTTAATAAAATCATCCTAATAATATAAATATTTTCACGTATGTCATGCATATAAAAATTAAAAATATCTACCCTTTAGAAGACAAAAAATATTTATAATGACAAACGGTCGATGTTTTGTACCATACTGTATAATGAGTACTGCTAGTTTTCCACTGCTGTTTTTTCTCTCACTCGTTCTCACGACGTGAAGGGGGCACACTAGCTGTGTTTCAGTGCTACCACTGGCGTGGTTTGTGACTTTCGGGGTCGAAGACCCGGATTATGAGCACAAACACTGTGATATGACGGTTGAGTAATTTCAGTTGTGTGATAAATGTTTAGAGATAACTGTAAATCTGTATAAAACCACGGAATATTTATATTATTTTTACTATATTATATTCTTTCTTCCGTCGAGTTTATTTTATTATTATTATTATTGTAACACCTACTTAACTACCAACATAGACGCATTAATGCAAGCAAAGGGAAACGATAACGTTTTCCCAACTTAAAAACAAAATGTGGCGGGATGCCAACCCGCGGGGCACACATAAATGAAGACGGTTAAATGCATGCGCACACCAGCATATTATTTTAACAACGAATGCAATTATAGCGCATAGAAGGGTGTGGTGCCCCTTAACAAAATGTAGTGGCCTCTTGTACACTATAGGGGGGAGTGGGCGTTTGGCACTAAAAATGAAACAATATTCTCCTACCCGTATATGAGCATAGTCGTGATTATTATATACACGGACACGGGCTTCCTAAGTTTGCCCTCACAATATTAAAAATGAAAAAACTCCTTCGAGTAAGCTTTCACTGGGCAATTCACATCAATTAAATCTCATTGTACGCATTTTGAAATGGTAATAACGCTTGAAACATTACAAACACATAAATGACAAAAACTTCCCATTAAGTTTTTAACTATGTACGATAGAATTGTATATTTTGTTTATTTCAACTGTACGCCCGGTCTTAAAACTTTTAAAGAAGTACTACCATCTTAAATACAAGTAGAAAAATATTGCCTATTATGTAAAATAGCACGTACGTGACTAATGAATAACACACGTAACATGCAGGTGGAGAGAAAAAATTGCGCGTGCATTAGTGGTTCGTGTTTTTTCTATTTTAGATGTGTGTGTATAAATGCATCATAATATACATAGGCGAATAGATATATTATATGTTTGTCAGAAACAACTCGAAGTAAAAATTGTAGGTGTAATATGCTATAAATGTGATTATTTAGAGTTTACTAATGATTATTTATTTGAATTTAAAAGTGAAATCATAATAATCAAGTTCGCAGACATCCTTGATGTATTCTAAATATTTTTCTAACATAACTTTAAAAATGCACGTTCTATTGTTAGTAATTATCCAGTTAAATGAGCGTAATATTGTTGGAAAAAAAATTGATCTATAATTACGACAATAAATTATTATACAGTATTTACAATAAATCAAAAATCAAATAAAAATTAATTCGATAATACAGATTACAGGAAAGTACGTCTTATAATATCATCGCAATTCTATCTCGAAAGTTTCTCTATAGACGACCTATGGATTTTTAGAAAATGAAACAAATAAAAAACGATTATGTTTCGTTTATAATGTACGATCGCCCATGACAAAAAATAATTCAGTAACAATATATTATAATGTTATGAACGCGGCGACAAGCAGCAAGTGGCATTGTGTGGTTTGGCATGTGGGCTATCCCCGTATGGTATCTCCCATAGTCCCATCCAACACACGAGGCGTTTAGAAAAAAAAAAAAAAAAAAAAAAAAAAGAAAGAAAGAAAGAAAGAATAACTTTATATTATTTATAGGGTGAATGACCCATGCATTGGAAACGGGGTTGGTTCGTATCAGGGCATTCACCCTTCGCCGTTGTTGGTTCGGTGCGGCCAGTAATTACAAGTGCCTCTGCGTGCGTGCGTATATTTTCATGTGTGTGAGTGAGTGAATGTATGGGTTTGTGTGTGTGTGCGAGTATACACGCGTGCGCTAGTGTATGTGTGACGTATATATATATATGTATATATACACATACATGCACCGGCAACTGGTGACTGCGTGTGTGTGTGTGCGTGTGTACCTGTTGAGCGAGCATCACTTCACCGTGAACTTCACATACACATACACATATACATACAAAACAACCTGCATATGGTCGTCACCGTAAAACCTACTTTCCCCTCAAAACCTATAATGCCGGTGTGCGCCAGTGTGTGGTGTGTTGTGTTGTGTTGCGATGAGGTAGAAGAATAAAAATAATAGTAATAATAATAATAATAATAAAAAAAAAAAGAAAACACCACAAAAAATCGTGGAGAAACACACGAAAATTATTCTAGTACAGGTATGTACGCCTACGACGTTTCAAAAACGAATATTTCTGTTAATTATCAAAACAGCCGATTGAAATGCAAATTTTCTGTCGTTTTGGGAAGGATAGTGCGAACAAAAAAATAATTTATAAAGAATATAATATAATATTACATACGTTATAATATGCAATGGTAGGAAACGTTAATGACTAATTTATGAGATTTAAAAGAAATACATATATTACATAAGAGTATATTGTTTTAAAGGCAGAGTTAACCTATAAATAGAATATATTATATATATATATTATATTATACAAACACTACAGGAATATACGATTTGATGTGCGTAAAGGAAAAATAAATGGTATAATAATACAACGATATAAGTTAACCGAGTAAGTTTATAACATAGTGTATATTAACATCACAATTATAATGTTTATTCGGTAGTTTTTTAAAATTGAATTCGTACCTAGTGACTGTGCGTTGTCGAGCGTTAAATTAAAATGTTTAGGACTAGTGATTTACATATACAAAATATTCACCCCAATCGTCGTTTCCTGCTGAGGGTCAGCCTTTGTGCACGAACAGAGTATTTTTTTAAAAACCAGGAAGATTTTTAGGGCACAAATAAACGTGAAAACAACAGGTGTAAAATGACCCTATAAACAATGAAACGCGGGATGATTCCGCCGACATGGAACAATATGACGGTTAAGGGCCAGCGCCCCCCATTATAATAATATTTATAAATATATGTATATATTATTCAAACGGAGGGTCTTTAACCCCATGAACAACCACCCTTGTCCGGCTAACACAAACAGGTGCCTGGAAACCTGTTCCCACGTTACACACGGTTCCCATCATTCTCGCTAGGGGTTTTTTTTTTAGATGCAATTACATGTATTCAAATTAGAGAGTTAGTGATTTAATTCGTTTGGACAAAAGCCAAAACTCGAATAATAATTAACAGTAGTAGTGGATAAAAAAAAACCGTAACGGTTATAAACTACATGTTAATCGGGAAACGAATGGATACACACAAATCTATATGTAAAGAACATGTATGATGGGTTTATTGATAAAAACAAATTAGAAAAAAATCATATAAATTAATCAGGAATTAACTTGATTACAAATCAAAAAATTAGAAATTGGAGACGGTTATTCATATTTATTATTAATAGTACCTACCTAAATAATAAAAAACTAACATTGAGTGCGTTACAAATTTTATTTTAGTAAATTCGGTTATGCATTTACCAATAATATAAAGTATAATTCAAAAACTGTATTATACTATACTATACTAGTGAATAGTGATCCATTTAAGTGTCAACTCTCATATTTCGAACAGATTTAATTTTTTTGAAAAACAACGTGCATTTTAATTTTACACTCTAAAGCAGAATGTTTTCGAGTTCCTGCTTAGATGTATACCTACATCACGTTTTATTTTAAATAAGTAGATATAGAAGTTATAATTTATATAAGTATAATATAAAGGAATGGATATTTCGTCACCGATAAATATTACACTATACAAGACATTTTATTTCAGAGAATTATTCAACCATGGGATGATGTTTGGTCCCTTATTAAGTTTTGAAGTACCTAATAATATATTATCTAAAAATTACGGTACGGCATTTGATACACTTAAAAATTAAGTTTAGCTTGTATATACTCTGCACACATACTGTTTACCAATTCCACGTCAGATATTTTATTATATTAGTACATTAAAAGATAATAATAGTTTTCTGACATAGAAACTTATAATTATATTATACAGATATTAGTATTATTATTATTTTAATAAAAGTAATAAAAAAAGATATAAAATTTAATTAGAAAAAATCTAGCTTGACCAAGAAAGAATGAACTATTAATGAACTAACTTCGAAACTTTTATACTAATATTTTCATACTATTTGAACGTAACTAAAGAAAATAATAAAAATAATGATATCAAAACTGAGAGACTAAAGTCCTATAATCAATATACGTCGGGATCAAATGTATGTAAACATTTTTTTACAGAGATTCCATAAAGTGTCATTTACTATCGCATTTATCTAAACTTTAAATAATTATACCTAACTAATTAATAACTCGTTCAAAATTCAATAATTTGTATACAAAAAAATATTGCGACAAATATTCCACTAAGGATTATGATAAGATATTATAACAATGGACATTTTAATTTTTCAAGTATAAATAAAAAAGGATTGAGCATACATTTCACTATAACACATGATTGTACAAGGTAATATAATTTAAAATCTAGAAATTATAAAAACTAACACCTAATTTGATATAAACTAATTTAGAGATTCTTAATTTAAGAAAATTAATAGGAATTTATTATATTATTGTTAAAAAAAACACAAAATATAATAGAGATAAAATATTTTAAAAATACATAATGTAGTCATATCTCTAAAATTGTACCTAATCTTTTATAGACATTGTTTTTTCTCTAGTTTTAGTAATTGTTTAAGTATAAATATTATTGTAATTTAAAAACTGAAAATGATAATTTTTATGCACAGACTAGTATTTATAGTAGGAGTTAGGACATGTTGTAAAATATAACATTTTTATCGTTTGGGGATTAATAGTATAAACGTTTAAGCAATAAAAAGATAAAATATTTTGAACTAATGAAGCATCTCGTGAAAGACCATTATAATAATATACATTTATATAAAAATTAATATGGTACCAAATTATTATCAACGAATAATAAACTAAAGTCAATCACACTCTATATAGACTATAGATAAGGAGATTATTATCAAAACTGTCAATAAACACAATAAAAACAATTATTAACTATGAGTAATGAGATTCATCCATCTACGAGTAAGATTTTCACGTTTTACTGCTAATTAAATCGTTAGATGATATGTGTAAGTATATCCATATGACTAGGATCATTTTTTGAACACCAAATCGTTGCACGGTGTAATTAATTTCAGAGGAAATGTGTAACTAAAAAGACGATAAGGAAGTAGCGTTGTAAATTAAAAAATCGGTCTTGTTATTTATCATACCGACACGGGTGATTTTTTTGTACAAATGGAACAGATTTAGATACACTAGGGAGATAAGAAACGGTGTATTTCACCGCGTGCACTGTTTGAATATCGACACGTTGTGTACGACACGCAACGCGTTGTGACGTTAAAAAAAAACAAAACGAGCCACGTAAATGTCGAATTTCGAAAAGCTATTATTATTAAAAAGAACTACAACTACAACTCTATACGACGATAAATAATAATAATAATATTATGATCGGTCGGGGGAACGAACAGAACACGAAATAGAGAAAAACACACGACGTAAGTGCAATTAAATCGCGTTTATCGCGACTACGTTTCGCCGAGCGGCTATCGCACTAGCGCGTGCGTGTCCCCGGCAGCGGCGGCGGCGGCGGCCGCAGCGTTCGGGGTTATTACGACGATCGTAAAACGCGACGTGTTCGGTAAACTCTTCGGGACGGCAGCAGCTTCTCTCGAGAAAAGCGGCGACGATTTGGAAACGGAAACCGTACTACTACTACAACAACGACGGCGTTTGTTGCCGTCGAAGGGTTACAATAATAATAATATTATACCGACGGCCCCGGGCACGACTTTTTTTTTTTTTTTTTTTGGATTTTTTCGTCCTCGATAATAATAATAATAATATCATAACATTACGATATTATTACGGGCTCTCTATATTATGACTATATTATATTCACTGTCGTCGTCGTGGGCCGAACCGATATGGCAACGCCGCCGCGGCCTCTCCCCCATAGCGCTGCGCGCACGATGATAATAATATTATATAGTCGCGCGAGAGGAATATAATAATATAATATTATATATATATATATTATATACATATTATTATAGCGCTGCACGCGCCACTCGCGCGCACACACACACACGAGCGCGCGCGCACAATATTCAACAATAATAATAGTTGTGCACTTTGACCAGTTTGCCCTATCGGGGAACGAACCTAGCCGAGCGCGCAGTGTGTATATTTAATAAGCCTCCCGTCGTCGGCTATCCGACGTGCTTCACACGCGTTAAACGCGGCGGCGGCGATATCATCACCACCACCACCACCACCACCACCGTAGCCGACAGCCGCCGACGTCATCGTCGAATCGACGCATAATTATTATTATTATTATACAGGGCGAACACTGCGGCAGAAAATGTGGTTTTTTTTACAACAACGCCCTTCGAGTGTACGCTGCGAGTTTTAACGATACATGATAATATTATTATGCGTACGGTGGCTGACGGAGTGTCGTCATCGGGGTTCCGGCCGTCGTTATCGTCTCTCGTTAAATAGTTTTTCTGCGATTAGAAAAAAAAAAAAAAAAATAGGACACGCGGCGTTTTCGCCCGACATAACCGCCCTGCCCGCCGGCGGGACCTACACGACGACGTCGGTGTGATAATGTGTATTTTTCTTCTAGGCGTTACCCGCGCGCGCGATATTCACACAAGCGCTTCTGGTACGAGACGAATAATTTTTGCGGCCTCCGCCGCGGCGCACTGCGCCGTAACCACTACAGTCGTAGTAGTCGTAATATTTGAAATCAGATTCAGAGACACGGCACGAATTTTATTCTATTATTTTTTTTCCTTTATCTCCCCGTGAGTCACTCGACCCGCTTATCGTTGCCGACGCCGGGTCGTTCAAATAATATTTTCAATTGGCTCACGATATCGTTCCGTACAAAAAGCGATCAGACGAGAACAAAAACCAGAAAGAGTGAATTTAAGGACTGTCAAAATTGGCAAAAAAAAAAAAAATGTGTAGCTGCACACTATAATACATATACCTAGTGTACATATTATTATTATTATTATAACGTTCGGTCTCTCGTTGCGCTCTCTCCTACTCCCCTCTAACTGACGAGCGCGTCTGCCATTGTTTTTCCCCGAACCGCTCGTTGTATAGGAAGTAAATCATAATAATAATGTTCGTTTCATAGTCCGTTTGATAAATATTTAACTATTGAACATTAATAAATAATAATACTTGCGACGACGTGGAATTAATGCTAAGGGTATACTAAAACTCGTATATTTTATAATATCGTTCTCTAGTATAGGTACCTATAATAATAGTTAGTGAATGTTAATATTTTTTTAAGTGTCGTCGACTTAACATACAAAAGAATTCGTTAAGTGATGTACTTATTAATTATTATTATGTACACACGACGTTGAAGGGCTGCGGCGTCGTTAACCGCGACGACGACGACGACGACGACACATTCCGACGTAGGTACTTGTGTCCTGCAGGTGGATGGGGAGGTTTCGGGGGCTGTATCGACGCCATGAAACAATAAGCGCGGTAATAATAGTTATTAATTAATCGGAATACGCACAAGTACGTGAACCACCGACGTGGTCGTTAGCGCGACGATTACGAAAACAGCACGGACGAGCGGCGAAAAGGAGGAGAAATGCGCGCTAACGACTCCGCTAATGTGCCGAGGTGTGTTGGTCAGGTCTTCTGTACAAAACGAATAATATATTGTTGTGTTAAACGACGAAGGACGCGAGCGAATCGTCGAGAAAGAAGAAGAAGAAAGAAGTAGAGAGAGTAAAAAATTTCGAAAACATAAAATATTGTCGTAATACGCATATAATAATAATAACGATAATAAGAGTTTCGTTCCCTTGGCCTTTTGGCAATCGTCGGCAGTATTTATAAATACATTTTTACCGACGGGGTAGAGCAGCGTCGACGGCGCCTGGTCCGTCCTGTGTGCCTGTGCCGCCGCTGCCACCGCCGCCGCCGATAAGTTCGGTCGACACGTGCACCGGTGGCTGCGGGTGCGTTTACACGTACGGCGGGCGTCCGGTCCGGTCAACGTACCGGACGGGATGGACGATCGTACGATGAGTACCTGTTCTACCGACGGTACCTGCCTACCTACCCGTCTTCCACCGCCGCCGCGGATCGAGTTTGTGTCAAGGGCAACACGCGCCGGCACGACCAACCCGAGAACAGGACTATGGGCGGTGGACGCAAGTGTCCCGGTGTGGCCGGTACGCACCAGGTCGTCGGTCACACACACACGCGCAAGTCACGACAAGCGCGCGCGACGGCGTTCGTCTCTTATCGAGGAGACGGGGGTTAATCACCCGGTGGAAACGGCACGCTATCGCTAAAAATAACCGCCGAAACCCCGTCCGACCGCCACCCCAACGACGAGAGCGGACGTGGTCGTTATCAAAACGGAGTATAGGTTTGAAAATGTATTTTTAAACGCCAACAATGCCCTCGGCGATTAATATTATTTTACACTATATACTTATTATTATCGGATTCGGCAATAACAATCGTAGTAATAATAACAACAACAGCAGCAGCAGCAGCAGCAGCACAGGGTTCACGCCGCCGCTCGCATATTTTTGTGCTATACGTAACTCGCCGTTCGAACGAGACGTGTGTAAAAAAAACATATTATTATATACCCGCGACCGTAAAATATTATATAATAACGTTTCAGATAAACAGAGATAAAAAATGTTGACAACACTACTACTGAAACTACTAGCTACAAACGCAAAACCGAGAAGCGTAATGGTGGTATTGAATAGACAACGAGTAATCGCTTAATACGCAAACAAATATTACAAAAACAAGAGTATCAGAGTATCGGCGCGAATTGCGCGTAACAAGCGATTCGAGACGAATACCGCCGCGACGGGGTAAATCGTCGGTAAAAAACAAAAATAGCGTTCAACTTACCAATGGCGAAGGGAAGCAGCTCTGAACTCTGACTTGCATTCCATTTCCGGTGCTCGTCCGTGAATATTGTTCGGTCAGCCGGAGGTGATGATGCGCGAGATCATTAATCGCCTTCGACGGCAATATTGATTTTCACGTAGTCGCGATCCACAGATTTTTTTTTTTTGTTTCAATGAACAGTAAATTACGGGTTTTATCGAATTTAGTGGAGAGCGTTATAATTTTGTTATAGATGCAACGGCAATACGAAAAATTAATTGAGTGACGACAGTCGAAATGAAAAACGAGTGAAACGAAAAGAGACAGAGAGTGAAAGAAAAAAAAAAGAAAAAAGGGGAGAGCAATTAATGAAGAAGCAATTCTGTGTGCGACTCCGGCGAGATGGGTATTCGTGCGGCGAGTGCGCACGTCTGTCGGCGTAGCGAAAATGAACTTTCAACAGTTAGTGGCGGGTCGGAGTTTGAAACCGACGGAAGTGGTTGTGAGCAGCGACCCGACCGCTATCTGCCGGCCGTTCGTTCGTCAGCGCGCGCAACACCGTCGCGCGACTACGAACTGCGGTTATCACGGACCTGCTGATATCACGACTGACCGCCGCGGTTATAATTGCCGAACCTCGGTTACCTCGATACACAATTTACTACATCGGAGACGAGTGATAATACCACGGTCTTCTTATCATGTGTCCATTACTCCTCTAATGACCGTCGACCGTGTAATCGTTGTCCATTGAGTTCGTACCTCGGTAAACCTTTCGATGTAGGCGAAACTTTAATAGATTATTTAGATTATTATGCTATAGTCGTCGTTCGTCATTCACCTCTTACATTGGCTTCCATCGTTTCCGTGGTCTATATATGTTTCATAAACCACAGGACTTGCTCAAACGCACGCCGCCCGATGGAATAAATCGGCCAGAGTTCCTGAAACAGCTCGTTCAGGAGTTTCGGAAAACCAACAGTGCTGGTATAATATTAATGACTGACGTCCTATTCGTCCTAATGAACCGCGACTACCGCAGACCTACTGATGTATTATTATATATTTGTTTACTTATTTAGAGTCCAAGCTTCAAGTGCTGGCCAACCTCGCCAACTTTGCATACGATCCTGTCAATTATCAGCACATTCGTACTCAGAAAGTAATCGATTTATTCTTAGAACAGTTGGCTTCTGACAATAACAAACTGATAGAATTTGCTGCAGCTGGACTCTGTAATCTAGTCAATGGTAATAATTATTTTTGTTTTGAATTTTTATTGTTTCAGTGAATTAATGAATACAGTCGAGTTTGGCCAATATATTTTATAATATATCTATTGTATTATTTGGTTCAATAAACAATACTTTTGGTGCTACATTTTTTCTTTGTTCATTTTATTACTCTTCAATTTATTTATTTTTTTTTTGGAACTATAAACTTAAAATCTAATTTTACTATAATGATTATAGTATAATCATATTATTTTTATTTAATTAAGCTTTACTTTTTCAACATAATATAAAATAATATATAGATTGTCAAGGAAAAGTCAATGTTTAGTTAATCAGTTAATTTACAATTTTAAAAATATTTAGTCGAATAATTATAAATATATTTTTCCTTTTATTTATTTTGTTCAACTTTTCATATTTTCAGATCCTGTCAATAAAGATTATATTATTGGGAATGGTGGTATCCAAAAAATAGAAAAAAATTTAAGTTTAGATGATGACAATATAATACTTTCCTGTATTACAACTCTTATGTATTTGTATGCTCCAGAAATAAAAACAGGTAATTAAAAATAATTTAATATTATTATTTCGACCCTATCTGAATAACATTCATGTTGTATGCGGTCTGCTATATTGACATTATTCATTTTGCAATTATACTCATTACTTCAGTATTTAAGAGTGTTTAGAAAAACTAGTCGTGGGTTGTATTTTAAAATATTTTATTTGTTTTAAGTTTAAACATTTTTATCTAATGAGACTGAATTGCTTTCATATTTATGAATAAGTTATCTAATCAAATAATTGAAAAAACTGGGTTATATTTAATTTAATTTTTAAGTTAAAATTTACTCATAATATTCTGAAATGAGTTAAATGTGTATAAAATATTAATTATTTTATTTATAGCTGTTTTAATTTGAAAATAATTGTGTATTTTAAACTGAGTTTTTACATGTTGACCAAAATATTTATTTTAATTTATTTTACTGTATGTTGTACTTATTATATAATATATGTATGAATTTGACTTGTTATTTTTATTTTTATGTTTAAGTATATTGTTTCAGTATATTATTGAATTAACAGTGAATTTTAAAATTAAAAGTTGTTATTAAGTTATTATTGTTTTTTATACAAACAAAACTATTAGCTAAAGTATGAAAGTTATAGACTTAAGGGAGTACTATATACCTATATGTATTGTCTCACAGATAATAATCTGTGTTAACTCTTTGTAGTTTAAGGTTTATTGCATTGCCGCAATTTTGGTTAATTTTGGCTGTATTTTTTCCCAGTAGTGTGTGTGGGGACCTTAATATTGTTTTTAACTTCAATCATTTGTTATTTTTCTCTTCTATTCATTATAAGTAACTAAAGTTGGAATCAAGTTTGTATATTTTCTACATTAAATAATTGTAATATAAAGACAATACATGGAGATATAGTATTAATTCCTATTTATCATTTGAGTTATTATTATTTAAAAAATTTAATTTAATTATAGCTTTTAGTTTAAATATAAGTATATATACTTAATAGTAAAATTGTAATACATTTATCACAAGTGTAAGTACTATATTGACTTATTTTAATATAATTTTAAGTATGTATTTAAGTATAGTATCAATTTAAAAATTGGATTTATTTTAATATAATAACATGTGTTTGAAAATTAAAAAGGTAAAAGCTACATTTAAATCTTATTTACTTAAAAACATTTGAAAAACGTTAAATATGGATTTACCAATATATAAAATATTATACATAATTACTGTTCACTCTGAAAACCATAATTGAACTTTTTTATTTTCTATTATTATATTATAAAGATATACAATTATTATTAATATTTTAAGTATATATTCTATTCTATATTTCTTTATATTTTAATTTATATCACCAATTCCCATGTAAGACTACACTGATTTAGTACTAATAATATTTTATTTTTTAGTAAATAATATATTTAAAATATAGCAATTCATTTTATATAATATTTAAACTTATTTGAGTTTTATAATTTTAGATATTTTCTAATAGAAGATATTTATTTTGTTATTTATAAAAAAATTCATATGTAGGCATAGGTCTGTATAACACTAATTTGCAAAAAAAAATTAATGTTTTTCATACATAAAGGTATTTTTGTATTATGTAAGAAGTTATTAGGCCCAAATAATCATTCTTTATTTAGTTATTTAGTTTAAATATGTTGTGCATTATGTATGAATTATGTGGAAAAATGCTTGTTTATACAGCTTTTGTCATATAAATTCTAATTCTTCAATAATCTTAGATTTGAAAAATAGTATTTAAAATTATTCATACATTTTAAGGTCTATGTAGTATGCGGTATTTATTTATTTAATATTTTTAATTTAATTTAGCACTTAGACTAACCTATTTTATTAAATAATCTATTAATATTTTGGTTGTATATTATAATATTTATTTTTATTATTAGTTACTTTTGTAATCTTATAATTTAATCTATTTAATGTAAAATAATAATAATAATAATACTTTTAAATTGTAATTTTATTGTATGTATATTATAGACTTAGACCGCATACTATATGAGAGTTAATACTAGAACAATTAAATTATTATTAATTAGTTGGTACCATATGTTTTTCTAAGGTTTTTGAACGATGAGAGTGCCAATGAAGATAGCGCGCTTATTTTCTACAGTTTCATTCAAACCTAAGTTAGAACTTTTAAGCAATAAAAGTCTAATACAAATCGACGGTGAAGGCAGTTATGATTTTTGCCAGGGTTTGATGACTAATGATATTTTCAAATTAAAAACTGAAAAGTCATTGTTCACTATGATATTAAATTCAAAAGGTCGTGTTTTATATGATTGTTTGATTTATAAAGTGAATGATCATATACTACTGGAATGTGAAAAAGATGCTGCTTGTGACTTAATAAATCACTTAAAAATGTACCTGTTAAGAAGAAAACTCAATATTAAAATATTAGAAAATACAAGTGTTTGGGCGTTATTCAGTTCTACACCTATAAACATGGAATTAAATTCTGTCAGCGTTTTTAATGATCCACGTCTGCCTATTTTAGGTCAAAGAATTATATCTGATAAGACTTCAGGCATTAGAAATGAAATATTTTTGGACGAAAGTGATAACAAATTTACTTATCAACAATGGAGATATACCAATGGTGTTGCAGAAGGCAGTGAATTACTAAAAGGGCTATCTTTCCCATTAGAAATGAACTGTGATTATTTAAATGGTATAAGCTTTAATAAAGGTTGCTATGTTGGACAAGAACTGACAGCAAGGACTCATCACACTGGAGTTACAAGGAAAAGAATAATGCCTTTAATTTTTGATGATACACCTACCAGTTTGGATTTAGATGCTGATATTTACTGTGAATCTGATTTAAATGTTAAAAGACCACCTGGGAAATTGAGAGGATTGTGTGGAAAAATTGGTATTGCGCTCTTAAGAATTGATGAATGTTTAAAAGCAGAACGATTAATTGTTGGTGGGTTCACGGCTAAGACATTTATTCCAAGTTGGTGGAAAATGTAATACGGTTTAGTCATGTTGAGTAAATTTAGATATACAATGTAGAATATTTAATATACATTAAACAATTGAAATTTTTAAAATTGCTATGATAATTAAGCTGAATTGTTTAATATAAATGAGTTTTATATTTTTGGAGTAATTTACTTAATACTTGAAATAGTTACTTATGATAAATAACTGTTCAGAAATTTTAAAATTATCTTTATAAAATGTATAATTGTATGTATGTTTGTTTGTTGAATAGTAAATTATAGTATTTTTACTTATTGGCTCAGTAGAATCGATATTTTACCTGTTTTTATATACTTAAAGTAAATGTAAAGCTTTTATTAAAAGGCAATACAGTATACATTAATATAATGGTCTATAATTCAAATTTTAATGATAAGATTAAATGAACAATTTAATAAAACTTTAAATTGGATATTTATCAAAGAAACACGTTTAAATATATTTAGTTGTTATAAATATAGAATGTAAGAGTTATTTAAATTGTACTTTTGGTAGCTGATTATCACCATATGATTAGGTATGTAAGTCTTGTGAATATAAAACATAATACTATAAAGTCCTGGACTTACTTTAAGACATCTTACATTCATAGTTTTATAAAATATTACAAGTTATTAAACCTAAAAATACATATATTTTTCCTGAAATAAATGTATGTTCTCTTCAATATGAAAAAACTACTCTAATTATATAATTACATGTATGTATTATTTATGATAATTGATATAATTCAAATTATGATTTTGGGTAGTATCATAGGTATGTATAAGGTTTTTAAGAGGTATATTACGTAGAATAATTTTAGCAGGGTTAACTCTGCTAAGATGAATACTATAGCCATAAAGAATAATTATTAATTATTGATTAAAGCTAGTTTTTTATAAATAAAAAAGGTATGTTACCTATGAATTTTAATACATAATTATAACTTTTTTGTATGAAATTTACAGTAAGTGATGAGTAATGACCCAGTAAGTGTTAGTGTAAATAGTATAGAAGTTAGAAAAAACAAACATCCTATAAGTAATTGAAACATATACAATAGCATTGTAGATAAAAAGAGGTGAGAAAAATAAAAATATTATTTTAATACGTATTAAATTGATAAGACTTAATACCTAGATACTTTACATAAAATATAAATAATGTAAAATCAGAAATTAAAAACTTTTTAGTTAAAATCGAATTTTTTTACCATTTCATTAAATTTTATTCAAATGAGCATAAAGACTATTTTTTTGTGTCTGTACTTATAAAATTGTTTGCAGTCGCACATGTTGTATTAAATCTATGACAATACATGTGTATTTTATAATTGAAGGTTGATTGCTATTTAATTTAACTAAATGTATTAAAAAATGTAATATTATATATATTTATATATTTGTATGTATATTGTATATTGTAATCGATTAACTAATTAGACAAATGCAAACAATTGACATAGCATTTAATATTATTTTATTGCTGAAAGAATAAATTATAAAGCATTTTCATTATTAGATGATGTCTGGATGCTACTATTGTTGCACCCGTATTTGTTTTTCCCGTCTTATTAAAACATATGAAGCTAATTATGAATAGCTGAATGTAAATTTACAGTATTACGTTCTTATAAAATGGAGACGTTAAATGAGGGTGTGGTGTCTTCTTAAAACGTGACATTATGTCAATTTAAACTTTATTTATTATTTTGAATGTTTGTTTAAAACAATAAGGTATACATTACATAATTTACAAACATTAAAAAAAAAAAAATATGATAATTTTTAAGATATAGTTTTACTTATTATTTTCTAACTTTTACACATACCTATCATTAACACTAAATCGAAAGCTAATTGTATATAAAGACTAAACTACTAAAGAGTGCCTTAAAAATACGTTTTGTAAATTTCATTTTATTTTACTTTGTGCAAATATTGTATATAACCTGTCGTCATAAATTACTTATAAGTAATAGATACATTTAAATATAAACGTTAATTACAACGTTTCATTTAATAATTGTTTGTTTGTAACATTATTTATTTCCATGAATTATGAAATAAGAAAAAGGTACTGTCATGGGAGATTTTTAAAAACTGTGTAACTTAAATAATGATAGTCTTTTTTTTTCAACGAATTATTTAAATTAAACTTCTTTTATTAACACATCGTATTCATTCTTCTATTATTGATCCCAATTTTTAACAAATTATTATATTTATCATATTTACTAAATAAAACGTTCATAAAGTTTCTATTCAACTATGATAATTTTAATCTTTACATAATTTCTGTTATAAATAAATAAATTATTCTACAATAATAGAAGGTACCCTATGTATTAAGTATTACTTATATAGATATATATTATTTATAAACTCGTTCATTTTTGGAATTTATCGTGGTAGGTCAATTAGTACGAATTTGTATAAAGTTATTAGCCATACTTTTTACTAGTTAATAACTAATTACTAACATTGTTAATTTTCCAAAAAAAGAAAATAGTAAAATATATTTGTAATATTTGTATTAGTATTTTTTCCTTGTTATATTGGCAAGCAAATGTGTAATATTTTTAATAAGCGAAATAGTGAAATAAAATTTAGAAATATTTTCTTGATTTATTAGTTATTAAGACGTATTGTAATATTACATGTTTAATCTGGTGTAAAATCATATATTTTGAAAAGAAGTGTAAAGTCGTATACCTAAATTAAAAATTCCAAATAATGAAAATTACTAATATAGACTCTACATAATACTATTAAAATATGTTTTTTTTATTATTTCACTGTCTTCTTAGTACTTATAAATAACAAATAACGATTGGAAATTATAACTCTGTGCATTGTATAATTTATATTTTATATAGGTACTATGTAATATGTATAGTGTGTATAATATAATCTTTATAAGAGGTTTCGAATGAAAATCAAAATCTTTAAAACTCGTTTAATACATTCTTAAAACATTTTTTTTTTTTACAGACATCGTAAACCCGTCCACTGTCGGCTATATGCTATTGCACGCTCAGAGCGAAAACCCCAAGCTGAAGAATGTGGCTAAAATATTTTTGACAGACTTCTGTACCGAACACGACATTCAAACGGCGGTCACGTTCAACACATAGTGTCCATCCGAATAACAAAGTACTTACATATTATTATATAACGTCAAATATAATAAATATATTTCATAGGCAGTTATCGTTATCATATATAACTACGTTCGCTATGCTTGCACGGCTAAGTAGACGATTGCAGTCTACCAGGGCGTTTACGGTAGGCGATCGTGTAGTAATATCGAAACGAGTCGATAAAACGGATATTGACGATTTTGCTCGCTTGAGTGGTGATACTAATCCCATACATTCTGGTGATCGTCCGTTAGTGCACGGCATTTATTTGGCGGGTCTGGTGTCCGGGGTGATTGGTACCAAGTTACCTGGTAATGGCACGATTGTCGTGTCCAAGAGCCTAAGGTTCCCAAACAAGTGCTATGCCGGCGACCTAGTCAAAATCGAAGTCGAAATACAAACCATAAGAAAGCTTATGAGGTGTGGATTTTGGTGTAGTGTCGGGGACAAGGTAGTCATGGAAGGCACAGCGGACGTTATCAATAAACATGTTATTAAAAATCAAACGTGTAATAACTAATACGAATACAGTTTAAAATAGAAGGTTAGAAACAAAAACCTGTGTTATACCTATTTTTAAGCGTCGGATTTCGAACGAATTTCCGGATCTATTAGTTTAATCGTTTTTTAATTGTAAAATTTTTAAAATTAAGAGTGAAAATTTATATTTTATAGCTTATTATAATATTATTACAACAGTAGCGTTTTTATTCTATATTAAGTTTAAGTATACTATATACAGTTTACTTTTAAGTGTAAATGTTATAGACACATAATGTTGAACAGGTACATGTCAAATAATTCCTAATGGACAAGTCGATAACCCTTTGAAATCGTTATGAGTTATAATGATTTAATGTGTAATGTCTAATGTATGACATTACAACTGCGATATGCTTGCATTGCGTTAAAATCGTTTACATCATTTAGATGTATGTATTATGAACCTAGAAAATTCGTAGTAAAAGTGAAATAGTTATATTATTGTTGGGTATACAATGTACAAAAGTATAACAATAATATAGAATCACGCGAAGATGGCCTTAAAATTGTTTTGTTATCACAGAATTTTTTTTTTTTGGTCATTATACTCGTAATTTAATGTTTACAATTACAATACGAAAGCAACGAACGAGTTTCCTGAACCGTATATTGTATTGTTTCTCGTTTCAAAAATTAAACAGTTCTCCATCACCGTGTTTCCGTTTATATTTTAAACACTAATGTAGTGTTTACAAAACACAATTCACGAGGAAGTCTTCTCGTCATTTGCACGCCGTTTATAAATACTGCGGCACGAACGAAAACAAGCGCATTCCCTTACAACGTGTGGTCCGAGTTCGTCAAGTATCTATATACTCGTACGTATTATATTATTGTACAGCCCCTTTGTCTACAGCTGCTAAAAAACTGTATCACCATGATGATGGCGACGGCGACGATGGTGTCATTCGCAGTTTTACTCGGTTCGACCTCACTGTGGTAAGTCGTTTTACAGTATAAAAATACGTGTTTAATTATTTTTTGTGTTCGGTCGCCTCTTCCAAATTTTTGATCCAGTCGGGTCCAGGGTACCGTGTTAACATATATTATATTATCGTACTGTTTCCGACTTGACAATTTAATATTGTTGGTCGTTCCGTACAGATTAATCGTTTCTTTTAAGATATCAAAATAGGTATCGTTTAAGGTATCCTACTTATATGTTAGTATAATGTCTGATGTTGATGACCAACCTTACTTATGTATTGTAATCGTTTTACAGTTTCGCCGATCAATCCGACGTCGGAAGTGTACAAAGATCGGCGATATCGCCGGGCCAAAAACTTAACGAAATGATAAATCATGCGCCGCCGGCGGTTAAACCAGCACCGTTTCTCGGGTCATCGAACGGCGCACAATCGCTACCCTCGTCGACCCCAAAGACGCCATGTATTTGTGGTGTGTTTTTGAGTAGCCAAATAACTAAAACTGGCAACAAACAGCCGACCGGATATGCGGCGCTGTTACACGAACAAGACGAACCAGCCCCGTGTAACACCTTGGGCGTGAAGACTTGCACCAACAAGTGTTTGGAAATTGTGAGTATACCGCCGGAATAGTGGTCTGCGTATTTTGTATATCATAACAGTAGTTTTGATGTTTCATTTTCGTCTGCAGATCGCCAAACACTTGCCAAACAGTCCGGCTATAATCTGCGGTTCGGTCGATCGTGACGTGTATAAGGAACGGGTGAGTTATTTTCATTAGAAATTATTTTAAGTCATTTTATCTAGCTGTATAATATAACGGTCTTTGTAAAAATTCATTTTTCGATTTTTCCAGGCGCATCTGTTCGTGAAAAACTGTAACGACTCGTGGATTAACACGCTTTTGTCCACCGGCAAAGAGTTTTGTTGCAAAGATGGACTGCATTACAAATGTCCTGCAAAATAACAATAAAATGAACCGTGTCCCACGTGTATATATAGTTAAACGTTATGAAATAATAATATGTGTTATTATTTATTTTAATGTATTTTTATACGTTTTTTATTAAAGAAATATTTATCTTATTTTTGAGGTCTAATTTTTTAATTAATTTTACAAAGCAAATGTACTGTCACACTCATATTTTTTATTTATTTTATAAGTTACGTTTTTTTTATATAATATACTATATACTATATATAGCTGACCCGACAGACGTTGTCCTGTCTTAACAACTATGAATATTGAATTTTTTAAAAAAAATTGTACATGTTCATTTTAACTAATAACTAATTTTCCGTTCAAAAAGATTTTTCCCGACCATAACAAATACAACAAAAAAAGAATTAGCAAAACCGGTTCAGTCGTTTACGCGTGATGCCGTGACCAAGGGAAATAAGGATTCATTTTTATATATTATATATAGATATATAGACCATAATTGTTGATGCAGTTGGTCATTTGATAGTATATTGACGGAAAAAGTAATCATAGGACTAATGAAGTATGTCTTTAATAGTTTAATGGTGTTAGATTTGTCGGAGTTACCTACCTTAATAAATGTTACAATTTTAGAATATATTATGCTGTAATGTAAGATGGATACTACAAATTATTGAGTAAAACGCCTATTAATTTGTTTTTTTGTTCATTGAAAATTGTTTGTAATTTATGAGTTGGTATTTACCAATTAATAATGTATTGTATTTTAAAATGCGGTAAAAGTTATAAATTATGATTAAACAGATTTTTATGTTAGTAATTCTTATTAGACTAGGTATTGATTGTTGTTTTTTATTGTTTTAAGACATGTTGCTTATAGCCTATAAGTAAATTGTATAATTTCAAATTTAAAATGATTAAAATATTATTAATATCTATTAGTACAATACATTTTATTAGTATAATTTAACTTACATATTAGTCATTTATTCTTATCTCACGTTTAAGTTACCTACGATGAAAATTGTTTTTATTCGTTTTTAAGAATTTGTAAATTCGGAATGATTAAAGAATCAATTAAAAATATTCTTTCGATTTCCGTATTTGTCAAGTTATAGTTACACTTTAGAAAGTTTTTAAACGGAAAATAAAAATGTAAAATGCACGTTTGATATAGCCATATAGGCCTTGTATAGTGTTGTATTTAAAGCTCTATAAGCATCTTAATAGTTGGTTAATCGCGTTTCTATTTCTAGATATTTTGTAGCTAATAAAAACTGACAACAATTTTTCCTTAAAGGACAGTGGTTTTTTTTTAATAAATAGCTTAAGACTGCATCGATCGCCAAACGTACATATATATTTTACAAAAAAGTTAATATCATATGATTATATCTGTTATTACAGACGTTATTCGCTATATGAAATATATGAGATACTATCTACGTACAATATAATAATTTTATGTATTATTATTTTTTTTTTTCTAGAATGGCTTTGACTCAACGCGCCCTGACCACTTGGGCTTCAATGGTGATTTTCTTGGTGCTGCTCACCATACAATTGCAGACCAAACAAAGACAGAGTTGGTATCTGATATTCATGCCGATTTGGTTAGACGACGCGCTCACGGCACTGTTTATAATATGCTCTTGCGTGCACAGCAATTCTTGTCAAGCCATGACCGAGATGCCGGTGTTTTGTGGCAGTCGCAGGTGCATAATATTCGTCATATGCCTGATGAAAATCATCGCCCAGCTCACCCTCTGCTATAAGCTGGAAAACCAAAATCCCCAGTTTCCAATATACTACGTGTTTTTGCCAATCTGGACGCTCATCGTTTACCTGATAATCATCGTGATACCGCCTCTCGTTAGACATTACAAAGACTAATGGAATTACTTAATATTATATATATTTGTACATACGTGATAAATATTGTTATTATAATAAGTTATATTGTGTAAATCCTTAATAATGCAAGTGATGCGACAAGACTGCGGCTAAATCTATTATTATTATTATATAATTTAGTATATTTTTTTTATATGATAATGTTTTATAGGTAATTGTAAAAATCGAGTCAATTTTTATTTCTGCAAATAGATATTATAATAAGTATAAGTGTTTCGAGTTAATATACATGTACAATATTATTATTGTGCTTTATTATTTAAACGAATAAAGTATACAGATTTGCGCGAAGCTACATATTTTACAGGCTTACAGCCGTTGTGTAGCTGCATTAGATTACTGAAAAATAAAATATATTTATATATTATATTATATTATATTATATATTATATAATATAGTTCAAATTTTAATATTATATTTTGTAATAAATATCTGATTTCATCAAATCTTATAAAAACATTTTTTCCAATTTACAAATAATTTTATAAAATAATAATTATATCTAAATAATTATTGTAACAATACATTTAGTTAAAAAAAAATAAATTATACAAAAAAAAAAGTTAACCCAACATTGTGCAATTATGTTATAGTAGGTACACTGGCACTACACTGCTATATGTAGTCGCCCAATCAAATAATGTTATTAAATGTGTTTACTAAAAAAATATTATAATTTATAGATAGACGAAGTAGCATGTAAATAGGTACGCAATAAAACAAAATCACTATGCACTAGAGAGATCCGAAAAATTAAGCAAAAGTACAAATTGAACGGAATTGATATATTTTAACGGTATATTGCTCAACTTGAACATTGAGTATGGTACACATTTTATAGGTATGTACTTAATCATATCGTATATTTATGTGTTCGGATGACAATGCAATGTTGGGTATGGAAGGAAGGTATGTGTGTTTTTCGTATTTTATTTGTCTTTCTTTCCTGTCGTTTTAAGTATTGTCATTTGTATATTTGTGTGTACACAGGGTCGGATTGAAAAGGGGCTTAAAAAAAACTGATGTTAATAGCATTGTAGCCACAGATACCGTCTTATGCAGTAATACTTTTTCAAAAATGTTTGTATTGAACGATGTGATGAAATACCGCAGTTTATTTTTAAGGGACTTATTTACCATACGTATATTATTCTATAGCTGCAGTCAGTACATTAGTAAATATGTACTAGCACGTAGGTACTAATTTGACGCTTTTATAAAATGTATTTAATAGGTAATTTACGTGGTATAATTTTTGATGAAATTATTATTAACAATAAGAAACAAACAGTTTTTGCTTATATTTGTTATGTCCATAATTTACGTTTGAGTATCATTAATTCCGTTTTTAGCACAAATAAAATGGGTACCTAGTTAATTAATTTACCGTTCAAAGGCATATTAATTAATTTTTCTGTAACTATGTATTTTTACATATATTTTTATATTATACCCCCCTCGCAGACTTCGACCAACGCCGACCCTGCGCCCCCATGTGTGTGTGTGTGTGTGTGTGTATGTGTGTATGTGTGTGTGGTTGGGTGTGTGTTTTTACGCGTCCGTTTGCCTCGTCGTGAATTAAATAGCTGACTGTAGTGGTCTCGACCTATTTGTGCTGCTGTAGGTACCACATCAGGTACGTCAAACAGAACGCAGTGGTCATCCAAATGGTGGCTCGGGCCGAAGACGCCGAGTTGCGACACGTACGTTTCGTCTGTGTGATGGGCAACTTTTGCAAGTGCATGTGGTTCACGATACTCTTCAGGTCTCTGGGGTCCAGGGTCTTGTCCCTGGCCAGCACCACGCTGTACAACTGCGTGTTCGGCGAGCAGAACGTCAACACCATGTGATTGCTGATCGCCTTCCGGACGTACACCATGCCCGCGAACTGGTCGTAGCTGGTCACTTGCACTAAGGTGCCTGCAAAACGGACAGCGCCCGGAAAAACGTAAAGGTTTTTAAATATAGGTAATATCGCAGTGGACGGCATTTAATAATATAATATTATCATGAAAGTGTTCCCTGCAACACTTTTAGTTTCTGCCAAAGGTCGCGTGTCTCGTTACATTATTGTTTGTATCTAGAGTTACGAGTCGTACCTCCTGCAACGTACAAATTCGTTACACTTAATTATTTTGATTAAATACTTATTCTTATTATACTCTCCATTTCTCTCACTCTCGCTAAATCTCTAGGTTTTCCATAATATTGCAATTTTGCCGAGTCGATTCTGTCTGAAGAATAGCTCGGATAGTTTTTTCATTAATTTATAATATTAGGTAGGTCGGCTCATACTTTCTTATTTGTCATCGTACAGATGAAAATTATGTACTCGTGATGCACACAAAACGAATAGGTACCCGTGAAAAAAAAAGCTCCATAATTTTGTACTTTATAGTAAATAGATAATGATATTAGATATTATATTATTATTATAATTATAGTATTAATTATATGTCTGATTGTCTGAGAAGTGAGAGGCATAATATATTGACATATTGTTTTTATTGATATATATTTTTTGGTAAATCGCAATAATTAATTAATTTTTTTTTTATAAATTATTAAAAAAAAAGAATTCTACTAAAGTTTTAAATCAGTTAAAAATTCTTCTGCATTTCTGCATCACCAATAAATCTAACATTATTATATAGGTACTATAAGTACTCACTATTACAGAATGATCGTTTTGCGCCATAAAAACCTAGTCAACACAAAATTACGTATTTTGGCTCATAAATATGTAGATAGTATAATTATTTTTTAAACTATTTCTAATTTACAACTGAACTAATTATCAAGAATACCTTGTTATTTGTATAAGACTTAGGTAATTGATATAGTTAGTATATTTCATGAATTTTGACTTCAAACGTAGTTATCTACCTAATGGCGTCAACAGTTATTGTTCAACCATAAATTATTATTAATAATTACTAGTAATACTGGGTTAAAATTTAAGTGTTTAACCCAGGCAGGATAATAAGTTTTTCGTTTCAATTGTATTCCATATTTAGTAAGGAATAAAAGTTAAAATTATTATACTCTGTTACACAAATAAGTAGCAAAAAGCTTATTGACTGTTGTTTGTTTTTAAATAATTATAGTTTAAAACATGTTGTAAAAAATAAGATTCCTATATGGTATAAATGGTATGAGATAACGCAACTAACATAATTTACACTTCGCCTAGATATACCATTACACAGTTATATGTACCTATATTATATACCTAATGTAGATTACAGTAGCTAGTGTTTAGGATGAAACGTGCGATTCAGCTGTCAGTTACGAAAATAGATCTAGTTAAAAATGTAATGAATATAACGTACTCGTTCTAAACGAGTATTTCAACCAAATATTTATTTTAAAATTTCGAAATCGTTAGTAACAGACGTTACAGTAGGCGCTGACATTAACTGCAGTAGGTACTCATTTTACAGTATCGTACAAAAAATTATGATTTCAACCTACTTTATATTTTAGAACGTATACTATTATATTATACTATGTATGTAGACACTATAGGTATGGCATAACAAAAAAAAAAAAAAAGAATATACCCACACATATTAAATTAAACAATACACAGCTGAAAAATTAAAATCGAATATGTATACGTTAATTATGTTTAATTTCTCGCTGTATCGGTTAACTCGAATGGAGGGTAAAAACCGTTTACTAATATTACTCGGTTGCTAGTATACGCATATTTTAACATTATGTTTTTTGTATGGTTTCATTGTATTCATCGCTGCATCAGTGTTGTTAGTAATAATTTATTGCTAATAAGTCGCATGTGCATAGCTGTTTAAGTAATGTTTCCTAATAAAGGTTTATATTTTGTCTTCAATAACTTAATGTCCATAAAATAATGCTCGTGACAGACCGCGCGGTGGTTTGCCCACATGTTTTATTTAGCAATCAGACTTTTTTAATCTTAGGGTCGCTCCAAGGCTTATTCGCATATATTTGCAATGCGTATACCGATCGCTAAGTAAGGCTAATAATAGCACTCGTCATATATAAGTGGCGTGATTTTAGTTTTAATAATTACCGTTTTGAAATCCAGACGAAGTCCAAAATCCGGGAGCCGTTCTGTCTCTAATTTTGAACTGATATTCAACGTCACCCAAATCTTCGTTCCAGTACAATTTCAGATCTGTATCAGAGCCCGCGAGCGTTATGAAAACAGAAGGACAAGTGGGTACGTCAAATTTTTCTCCATTAAATTTTTCGTCCGTTTTGTGTTGCAGAACTTCAATTACATACCATGTACCAGTTATCTGAAAATAAAAATAACGAAAAATGAATAGTTATCGCTGTTTCAAACATATGTGGGTATTTTAATGATTCGACTTTTTAAATTGTTTTTGTTTTTAAACTGAAATCATCTTTTTTATGCATGCGTAGTTAATAAAACATTAATACTAAATACTGATATACATTAGTGACATTTTAGTATACATTAATGTCTATAAAATGACATCATCAATTTGTCTGAAAAAAAAACATAACATAACTTATAACAAGGTGAAATTTAACGGCATATAATTTCAATTTATTTGTATCCTATCTAGTATCTATTTATATCAAGGGCTGATGATATAACTGATCTGTACGCAGATATCATTTTACGAATTAAAAAAAATAAAACTATAATATTTTAATTTTATTATAATATGACAAACTAGGAATAATGTTTTTTAGTCACTTCTATAAATTAATTATTATAGGATGTATAATTATTAATTTATTGAACATTTCTGTTGGGTTTTAAATCTTAACGATATCTAATAAATTTGTTTTCATTTGATAGTTTATGACCCATCTATCTATATAGTTATTGATAAATCTATACAAATTATTAGAGCGTATTCAAATTATCGATAAGTTAAAGTCTCCGATCCTAGAAGAAAATTAAATACTGTTCGGTTTAATTATTGCTGTTTTTAATTTTTGATAATCATTTCAAATATTATTCTGAAGGTCTAAAATGCTAATTAATTTGTTATTCATAATCTTTAATTTTAAAATAGCTTATCCTATATCATTATAGGTTTAAACCTACATTAAAAATTATAATTAAAAATGAAATAATTGATAAGATTTACTTAAGGTATTATTTAATATGCAACTATTATACCTACGTAGACATAGATAATAGGAATTAATTATTTCAAAAAACCAATAAGAAAATAAATAACTATAATAAATAATTAATCGTTATATTAATTTATCATAAACTTATTAGATTTTTTGATTTTAATACTTAAACAAAATAACAATGAATAACATTTCTTATGTTATACATGTTACAGTAAATATAAAAACTAAAATCTCACGAAGTTGAAATTGGGGTGTTCGCAATTTAATCTAATACAATAATATGATACTTGTTTAATAAATCTATACTAGTATAATTGTATAAATTAGTTTTATAACGATTTATTCAGTGCAGTTCAAAAAATTTTATAAATTTTCCAATGAGTCGGGGTATAGAACTATAGAATATTAATTATTTATTTACAATATAATAATCATAAATTTAACAAAACTGTTAAAACGTTTTTCGATTATTATAAGTGTAACAATGTAACTGTGGCAATATAGTATAATTTATTTTTAAAACATGATAGCCGCTATATATATAAATATACTTATACTAATTGTAGCCACTTTAAGTTAATAAACGTGAACGGAACCAAAATTATAATTATCTAATACGAGATTCAACTGCATTCTTAATACCTACTATATTTTATTTTGTCATCGTTTAGATCAGCCGCTCACCATTCATTACTTTACATGAATAAAATAAACATGGCTAATTTATTTTTTATATTTTAGTGTTTTCTGAAAACCATCAATACACAATAGTGACATTATCCTGGCATTAAGCTTTAAAAAGAGGTAATGGGCTAGGCAGTGTCATGCAATATACTAACTTTTTGGTATTGCTTTGTTTGATTTAATACAAGTCAATGTTGTATAATTTATATTATAAATCGTTGAAACCAGAAAATGTTAAAAACGAGTAATGTATAATTCGATTAGCTTTAGCTATGATTGAATTTATATGTCTAATTGATTTTGAGTATTTTTTCAATTCGTCAGTATAACTATAATACTATATGTATAAGACATAAAGTATTATTGAGCGAATCTTTGAAAATGTTGTGTTACGCTAGATAATTCAATAATAAATTATTGTATATAAAAAAAAAACTTCAGGGTTAGGCTGAAGAAGTGGTTGGATCAACATTTTAAAACTGTAAGAATTAGTTATGTTATTATTGGTATCATTATAATTATTATTTAATTTTACTACTATGAAAGATTTAACTATTTTTTCCAAAAACACTATATATAACTTATAATTTAAATTACCTACGTAAAATCAGTATAAATATTCTAAAAATGGCATTGTTTGTAGACAGTTATAAAAACATATTCAATTATCTATATTTTTTTTTAAGTTATAATAAATCAATTAAAATTCAGTATTTTTTGTTTAATTATTTAACTTAAGCAAAATAATTTGAACTCATAATGCTTGTATAAAAAACAATGCGATTTTTATAAATATACATTTTTACGGGATTATTAAAATTAAATAGATTTTTGTACACAATAAGCGACACGGATCAGACGTTCCAGTCAGATTAGAGATTTTGCAGTAGGCATAATTATATTATGTATGGTTTAGATTTTAAATGTATATAGTTCTTCGTCTGTGACAAACACGTACCAATTTAATTTGAATGTTTTCCTGAAGCTGCAGGTTGCCGCAGTGTTCGTACACCGAAGTGGTTGTTTCTTCCGAGGACGCGTGGCCCAGCAAACCGTAACACAAACACAGTACGAAAAACAGACGGTACATCTTTGACCGGAGTATGAGCGGTAAAAGTTTTCAGACGAAATGAATTCACATCAAATATAGGTAGGTACCTCTATACCGACGAAGTTATTATTATATTTTGCTATTCGGGAGCTAAACCGTTGTGTTCAAAAAACTAAGACGCGATTTTGAACGTCCTAAGTAATATTACGGTGTGTGTGTATAACAATAGGTATTATAATGTCGAACGCGAGATCACGAGACACGGCGAGACCAAGGGACTGTATGCCAATGCGTGTATTGTGCGCTGTGCTCTCGACGTCCCGAACGGTCCCGTCCAATTAAGGATTGTTAAGAGATTATGATAATTTAAACTGTGCGGGGTTCGGTCGGTCCGCTTAGAAAAAAAAAAAATCATTTATTCGTGGTGTGCACGCACAGCGGCGGCATGCATCGCGGTCATAGTAAAAAGTTCAATTCGCTCTCGCGCGAGAGTGCTGCGCGCGTGTGTACGTTTGTTTGTTTGTTTGTTACCGTGGTCGATGTATCGTATTATGTACGCGCGCATATGTGTAGAACATATGCGATGACGACCGGGAGAGTTGTGTTTTAGAGCCGTTGAGTCGTCGTCGACCCGAATGATTATCGACAACAACAACAATAATTTATTAATAATATTATATTATCTTATCAGAGCAGCCAGTACGGAGTGTCCCTATATACATATCATAAGCGTACATCATCTGTACATCATCATCATAATATATAAATGGCTACTTAAGGAACTAATCGTTCATTAGTGTTGTATAGGTACCTGCTACCCGCGATAACGGAAAAGCATATCACTGCAGCAGTTGTATCCGATGCATAATGGATTGACCTAAGGGCTATCGTATAGTCCGTATAGATACTTCGAGCTACACTTTATAACTACTAAACTCACACGGCTACATGCGTGTAGTTGTGTATGCGATACTATTATATTATAATTATGACGCAAATGTGTAATATTGGTCATTTTTATTGCAGCAAACTTACCCGTGTAAGCATAATATTCACACCATATATTATACAAAAGAGTGAAATATAGTGGCTCGACGGGGTAAATAATTTGAGGAAAAATAATATTTTTATCATACGAAATAATGTATTCATTATAGATTTTTATAGAAAACTTAAACACTTGTACTGTTACTATATCCGGTAGGGAGGGGGGGGGGTAATAATACTTTGGATGCTCCGTGAACATTTTAGAGGGGCAAGTGCTATTATTACTCCCTTACAATTATGTCACTGGTTAAATATATAAATAATACGCTTACATTTATAATATATTAGATAAATTGGCAAAGAGAGATGTAGTCAACATTTATTTTAAGCTTTTGTATATTATGTCCGACCTTTATATAAATCACAGAAGGCAAACATAGAATCTTATATATATATATATATACAGTCTACCATCCCAAACTGTAGGACTTGCCATATACTGGGACTTACATGTGCGCAAGTCGTTGATTTGCTTCAACATTGCTGCTCATCACTGGGCCCATTCCCAATCAAGATTGGGCACTAGTTTGGAATTATTCCCATATGAAATGTTACCATTTTATATTAAAATGTTGGCGTATAATTTATTTTTAAAAGTCAGACATGTTATACTCGTAAATTACTTAATGTTTAATTATTTTAAATCGTGTTTGACTTTATGAAAGGTACGTGCAAATATGCATATACGTTTTTTAAATAGTTTTAATAACCATTACATTCAACCAGAGATGTGAATTACAAAACTGGTTCTGATATGATTTCAAGCTGTTTCTTTATTAATTTATTGTAAATACGTGTTAACTGTTCCTCTATTAAGGTGGCGGCGGTGGTAGCGTTAAAATGAGTCGGGACACAATTTACCGCCACCGCTGTAGTATGCATATTGTGGGAACCTTTACACTTAATAGTTTGTCTCTTTCTGGTGATTGTTTTCCTTCTAATTGGAAAATTAGTTTTATTAAGCCTATTAAAAAAAAAAATGATTAACTATCTATAGGCCTATTTCTATTATTTCAATTATTCCAAAATTATTTAAATCCATTGTATCTGAAAAATATATCCTATAATTTAAATTAGCATCATTATTAAATAATGATCAACATCATGGGTTTTTGAAAAGAAAATCAATAACGATAAATCTTTTAATTTTTCAAAATTATGTAGGTACTAGATGTATTTGCATTTGGATATTGAGTAGATGTCATTTTTACTGATTTTACAAAGACTTTTGATAAATTAAGTCACCATATTTTTTCAAATAAATTACACTTTATCGGTTTTCGTAGCCCTTATTTTGTCTTGGTTGACTTCATTTATAACAGAATGCAAAATTTTAAATCAAAAAAAATTTCACTCTAATTATTTGTACATTCCATCAAGTGTTCCAACAAGGATCTCACTTGGCCCTTTTTTTGTTTATATGATTTATTAATATTTAACATTTTTCTAATTTTGAAAAACTACTTTTTAGTTTTTAGTGACAATATGAACGATTTTCGTTTAAAAAAATCGCGCTCTGATTCAGTTGTCCTTCAAAATGATTTAAATACACTAACGGCATTCATTGATGTAATCAAAATGAATTGTCATTAAATATTGATAAGTGCAAAGTAATATCTTTTAACAGGTCTCGTTCACCAATTATAAATAATTATACCATAAATATAAATGTACTTCAGCGAGATTTTGAAATTTGCGACTTGGATGTTACATTTGATTCAACTCTTTCTTTCAGCAGGGAATATTTAAATGTGACTAAAAAATAAATGCCTACATTTTACAAACATGATATACACCTTAAGGGAAAGTCGCAGTATCTTTTAGAACAATCATAATATGAAATATCTCCGAATTTAAAGTGAAAGGCCGCGAAATACTGTTTTTTTGAAAAAATCAAATTATCTACAATATTTGATAAAGGAGTAAGTTTTCATATTCAAAATTTCATATATATAATCTAATACGTTGACTAATGAATGTACATGTATAGTTCGATACACATTAAAGAAACGCCGTAGTATCTTTTAGATTAAAATTAATTTGGAATATCTCCATATTTAATGTGAAAGGCCACGTAAAACCATTTTTTTTGAAAAAATCACATTTTGTACAATACTTGATGAAGAAGTAAGATTTCGATTTAAAAATTTCACATGTATGATCTAATGCGTTTCCTTATAAATGCACATTCATAAAAACGTAAAAATTGTCAAATTTTTTGTTCTTATTCTGCCCACAGCCACTTGTTGTCACTTTTTTTTTTAAAAAAACTAGTTTTTTTGTATTTTTCACAGTGTAAATAAACTGCCATCATTTCAAAAACGAATTATACACATTAAAGTAACGTCGTAGTATCGTTTGGAACAATAATACTATGAAATGTCTTCAAATTTGATGTCAATAACTCCGAAATACCGTTTTTTTGAAAAAATCAAATTATCTACATTGGTGATGAAGGAGTAAGTTTTCACATTTAAAATTTCATTTATAGGATCTAATACGATGACTAATGAATGTACATGCATAAAAAAAAATAAATGTCGAAATAAATTTTATTTTTGGGCCTACAGCCACTTGTTGACAGTTTTTTTTTAAAACTTTGTTAAGATTTTACTATAATTCCAATGCCTTAATAATTCTAGTGTGTTCTCCTCTGGAATTATACTCAATTATTTTCTCTCTCTAGTGCTGTTCATAATATACAATGTCTTGAGTTCATTGAAAATCGCTTGCTTGGATTTATTTCGTAGAAATGTAATATTCCTCGTCATCTCCACTTACTATATGTATACATTATACACCACTATTAAACAAAATTAAATATGACCTGTGCAAATGATAAAGAATATTTATTTTAAGTTTCTTTATAAAATAGTATAAGGGATTATAAACTGTTCTGAATTATTCAGTTGTTTTAATTTTATTGTCCCTCATAAGTTTTATTATAAATTGTTTTTTGGTTTATCCTGTTTAATTAAATAAAAAAAAAACCTTACACGCATATTGTTTCATCAACTTTGGATGTAGAAGCTCCCTTTGTAAAATGTTGCACAAGTTATATGACACAATCCCCGAGCCACCATACACATCGAGTAAAGTAGATGTATAATAATACGTGTAAAACAACGAGTTTTTTCTTTTTTTAACTTCTCTTCAAATTTACCCAAGAGCATTTGATAATAATACATACACCAATATTTCATATAGTGCCACAAATTGATTGTTTAATGTGGATTCATAGATAACGTGTAGAAGAAAGTTTTTAGGAGTGATAATCGTGATTACTAGGGTTGTGGAATTCAAAAACAAACATTGTGTTTGTTATTTATGAAGTTCTGTAAATTATTTTTTACAAAAAAAAAAAAAAAAAAACAATTAAACAGTGTTGTAACAAGGCCGTGTTAAAAACTTTGTTATTATAAGTTGCTATGTCATTAAAAAATATGTCAATTATATTGTTGCTTTCACTGTTTTGTTTTAGTCTATTAATTTTTGCAATTAATACGCAGTTATTATTATTCATATTGATTTATTACCGTTTTTATTTTTACCACTATTTACAGTTTTTTTTTTATTATTATTAAGGTTTTGTCCATTCTATTTTTTGTAGTTTATTGTTTTATGCATTTTTTTTTTTTATTATTTTTGTTAATTAATGTAATCGAAGAAAGAATTGTCTTTACTTTTTTAGCGTGTTGTGCTGTAGAATTGTAGAATCATGTTCCATGGTAGCCTTAAGAAAGGCATTTTTTTCCTGGGACAACCAGGAGGTCTTAAAACGTTTGGCCTCCGTATTGGTTCTGTTTCGTTTCTTGTTACTGTTGTATAAAATAAACCTTAAAAGTTAAAAGAAGCTTTGGACATAATACTCGCCACTCGGTAATAAAGACACTACTAAACAGGAGAGATCACGAGAAGCCATAACACCGCCTCCTCCATTATTTATATTTATTTTAATTGTTTAGAACTCAAATTATTATACGATTCACTATAGCTATAAATTATCAACTAAAGATTTAATTGTTTAATGTTTTACTAGTAACCATTACCAACAATTTTGAAATTTTTTTTAAAGCTCTGTTACAAAGGTTCCAAAACGTGATAACAAATACTTGCATAAAAAAAAAAAAGATAACTGTAAAAGTATAATCATAAAATTTATATCGCTCCGCTCTGAATATTATATTTTCTTTTTATATACTTGCACTTTATTGCTATTAAAAAGTTATTGGTAAAAAGAATATTATTATATTCATACAGTCTTGTGACTTAATTTAGTTTATTAATACATAATTATACAACGGTATGGTACACCATGACATATATAATTAATAATTGTAAATTATTACGTAAAATATTATAACATCGTACATGTCAATTATAATATATTATTTATTATTATATGTAGATACATCAAGGCGCAAAGAGACGGCGCGCGTTGGAGACCGACAGTTTCCTATAATAACGCGTGTTTTTTCGTAGGCGGATTCACCAGAGCTCTTATATCCGTTCGGCACCGGTCAATTAGTGGACTATTAAAATTAATTCACATATTTTTGTTGTCTGGTTACAGAAATTATTTCCAACACACACCGTGAGTGAGCGTGTGTGTGTACAATATATGACGTGGGTATTCCGACGTCTTTATAGGAGCACAATAATAACATGTATACTGCGTATCAATTTGTGTACAGAATGTAAGTTTTTCATTAACCCCGAGGACCCTACGCGGCGGTGCAGCAATCATGATGCAGCGCCGACCGGATGCGCGACATTCGCTGTCGTCCGTTTCCCGAAATTGGAACACACGCACAGGAGAAAAAAAATAATGTCACTTGATTGGCATAGTGATCTTTTAGCCTCTGCTGAGGCCTTGTCACCGGTGTACAGTACATACTTATACATGTATATTTGTGTGGCCGCTTACACACGTGTCATACTTATAGGCGGCTATAGGTATGTATTAAAAATTGTGTATATTATTTATATAGAGCTCGCGTAAAAGTACAAAAGTTTCATGGTTGTGTAATAATATTGTAAGGTGTTACAGTGTTTGGTGGTTGAAATCACTTAAATATATTAAAAGTAATTATACTTGATACATAAACATTAAAATCTATAAAAACCTATACTTCCTATTATCATTGCTCTTAAAACGTCTATACTTATTTACTATTCGTCATTTCCTCGTGTTGATTAATTTTCCAAGGCAATTATTGCATTATTGTTTAGTTGAAAATTGGGCACCAAGTAACCTTTACTCTGGTTATTAATTATTAATTAGTAATTTATACTACCTAAATATGATGTCATATTAAGATAGAAATTTAAATGTTTTATTATATTTTGTATAAGGGAAACAAATGAACAATTTATATTTCATATTAATTTAGGTACCTATCTAAAGTGTCATAATTTACATTTTATTTCACAAAAGATTAATTTATTAAAAAAAAAGCTTATTATTAATATAACTCAGTGATTAAGCATTAATGCAATACCTATTATAAAAGCGTAAAAGTATGAACAAAATAATATTGGCTGAATATATCTGTTGCTGGTCGATTCTATGATTTTTCATTTAACGTCATTTTATGGGAATAGGATTATCAAACGAATTTTAAAATTGAGCTTGCATATTTATACGGGCATGGTGTACAATTATTTGTAAGGATTTTTTTTCAAAAATTCTTATTTTGGCTAAAGTCTTAGATAGAGTTGGAAATACGTATTTCTGGTAAATGCATGAGGTCTAGATTTTGAAAGAATGATGTGTATTGTGATTGATATTAAATGAAACAAATTTGTATATAAAAAATATTTTTCTATTATTATTATTTAATAATAACGGCTTTAGCCTTCAAATCCGATGTTACCAAGCAATTGGAGGGTATATGTGGTATACGATTATACCCAGTACCCGTGTAAAAACCCTTCAAAAAATTAATCAAAGACGTGAAATAAAATATTAGTTACTTAAAAAAAAATATTTTTATCTTTATTCTCGACCATTTAATTTAGTTGTTTGATGAAAAAATTATCATATGATTAATGATAATCTACCATCATATTATCAATATCAAACAAAAATTTTTATGGTAGTGCCGATATATCGTAGACCATTTTAATATGTTCAATAAAAAAAATGGTTTGGGCTATGTTAATATAATATACATAATATTATATTATACACTAGCAATATTAATTAAATTATAACATGATTATATGACATTATAATGATAATAATATGTGCACTTGCAGCTCATCATCGTAAAACGATTTTGTTGAAAATACATTTGTTCATAGAGTTATTGATTAATGAATAGTGTAATATTATATTAAAAATTTAAAACATAAATTTAAAAAGACCACCTAAAAGTTTAAAACGGGTCAATGTACGAATCAAAATACTTGAAATCTTCGTTAAATTATTATAATAGGTACTACGACTATGTATAATTAAATATAATATGTGAATGACTGCATAGTGACGACACACATTGAATGTGCTTACATATTTGGTCTGACCGCATGCCCGCATATCGGTACCTATCGTCTATTTTGCGACCGCTTCGTCGTTCACACAGCGGTTGATCGCGGTTCCGGTGCAGTTCCGTTTATCATATGGTATGATTGTTGGTATAGCTTGGCCAGCTTATTCAATGTATCTATATTTTCGGTTTTCCGTTCTTCAACGGTGATCTGCAATAACACTTCGACGAACATGGATCGCAATGTTCACACTGGTAAAATAGTTACCTGTAGGACGGATACACAAAATACGATTGACAAATGACGAACGATAAAAAGTTATATGATTTAGCCGACGAATTCCAGAATAATATAACAACGATAACATTTTGTATTTCAATAAATTAGTCGTGTGTAGTCGGATCGACACAAACTTTTTAAAAATATTCAATTAGATACGCAATTACGTTAAATAATTTTGCTGTTTGTTTTGCGCTTGCCGTACTAGACAGTTTTACATACATTTGTGTTCGACCGAAACTGTCGAATTAAACTTGCAAAATACAAATCGTTATATCACGATTAAGGTTGAACGCGATGTAATTTATAGCTTCAAATAAAGGTACGACGATTGAATATCGTGGTACCGTGTTGTAAGTAAGCTTTTACGAGTCGTAGACACTCGTAAATTACACGAACCGGCGGAAAAATGAGCGACACGGTCTGAAGTATAGTGATATCCTTTACCTACGATTTATATTATATTATATCTATATAATATAACAAAATACGAAGCATTATAGTAGTGTAAACGATTTGGAGCCCCAAAGCGAAACAGACAATAATATGGGCAGTTGATTTAAAAACAATACAATAATATAATGAATAGATAGATTTCCGTTAACGTGAATTATTATAATACAGTATTTTACGGTTGTAGTGTATGTAATATAATAATTATGAATTATTAAATGGAGGGATGAAACAAAAAAATATCTAACCACAAAGTGTTCAAAACACCTATGACATAATATTCTACGTATGAAGGTAAGAGATTAAATTTTTTAATAATTTTTTTGATTAATATTTTTTAGAAATTATATAAAACTTGATAATGAAACAAACAACAACGATATTATAGCATCTAATAAATTAGCCGATAAAGATGTATGTAGATCAGATACACTATAAACTTTAGTTCACTAAAAATGCTCATTACCACACTAACCTGCATAAAATAAAAATATTATCTGACTTCTCATATTTTTGAGTTTCCATTATTAATCATCAATTACACTCAACATTTTTTTCAACTAATGTTATGTAATTACATATGGCCAATAAACTATTATTAATATTATTAATCCAATATTATGTTAAATAATAATATCATATTGAGTCATTGCCGTTTGTCCAACCTAAACGGATTTCGCTTTCACTGTAGCTATATACAACCGCCAAACCGTTTTTACTAGTTGTCACACTCCAGCATAATATAATATGTATGCGCGTAGACGTTTTAACCTCAAAAAGTTAAACTATTTATATCAATGTAGGTATTGTAATGTATTTTAAAATGTAATAAGTCAATTTTTACTAATAATTATTATTATTCTAAATCAAATTTAAGTATTGTTCACAAAAATCAGAGTGGAATATTACATTGTATAAAACTATAAGATTAACTCATCACATAGTACCAAAACTGCCAAATTATAAGAGTGAATCGACCTATTATTAAATTTGATGGTAAAAATATTTAATTTTTAAACGAGTTGTGATGAGCATTATCAAATTTTAATATTTTATGTACTCATATAACATGCTTAAAAATTAAACATTGTAAAATATCAACAAGACAACACAGATACTGTTGTTGCCATTAGGTTTGATAATATCAATCACTTTAATATTTGAGTTAACAACACAAAACTGGTACTGCTGAATCTAAAATATATTCTTTATATGTTATATGTTAGTTAGTAAGATGGAGACTGTAAGCGGGTATGACGTCTTCTTGATCGAATATAATATTATCATTTCATTATTATTATTTAAAACGTTAAGTAAATACACCATAATAAGTAATGTTATAAATTGTGAATCTAAAAGGTAAAGTAACGTGTTCATGGGAATGGAATCCCGAAGAAAATTCGAAAAAGTTTATTTTTAAAATTTTCTATATACAGGGTCACGGGAAAGGTTTGTTGCTAGCCGATTTCACCTAATTTTTATTTTACAGGGAGGGATTAGGGATTATCGTTCAAATTTAAATATTAAGCTTGAATGTTCAAAGACACGGCGAATTTTATATTCGTAAACAATTGTTTTTACAAATATTAATTTTTACAAGGATAGGCCCAAAAATAGGATTTAGTTATATATATTTTAATATTTTTTATTTATATCGTTGTTAGATGTCATAATATGTATTTGAATATCCACTAAAAAGTATATTTGAAAAGTATTATTTTCTTGATAGTTAATTGTTTTGAATACATAGAAGATTACCTTGAATATTGTGAAATGACGAGTCTTAAGACGACATTACTCTTTTTAATACGTCGTCCATGATTTTTTTTTTTTTTACCAAAACTAAGTATAAGTGACATTCTTGACTAAAAGGTTTCTATAATGTATTAGCTATTACTATTGGAATTTCATAATAGTAATAATAATAATATGTAATTACTATACTTGAATTAAAATATTATCTAAGTTTGAAATAATAAATTATAGCTTTTGGAAACCAGTTTAATCATTATGATCTGAAATAGGTTTAATGACCCGTTGAGTGATGATTTTGTTGTGCGGGATGTATAGTGGACACCGCAACTTGTTGTAGGGACCTACTACACAGCAGTGACAGTTTAGAAATGTTTAACGCTATTGCATTTATAGGTACCTAATAATATTTGATATTACGATAAAAGTTGCGTTACTGAAATTCGGCTTCGCTTTTTTATTTATCGAGACGCGTCTCGATACAATAGAGAGACTTGCGTGTATTAAAACACCGACGCAAGTAAGCATCGCGGTTCGCAACATCAACCGCCGGATTACACGAAACCCCATTAGGCCGAGCTGCTAAATAACATAAAGTATATGTTTAATATTTACATTCGCTTGCCGTCAGGCAACTACCTATATATAGATAACCACATAATATTATGTATCTAATGGATCGTTGAAATTAATAGCTTCATTAAACTGACTTCTAAGCGAGGATACGCGATATTTCGGCAACGGCGTGCGTAGAATATGACACAATCGAAATGAATATAATATGTTTGGGAATTGAGACATCATAGCGACACCACATACGCATTGGGTAAGTTTTTTTTTTTATGATATGACCCGTGACACAGAATATTATTATAGCCATTTATTGAAACGGACCCGTTTGATAAAAGTTTGCGATGTATAATACGTTTAAATACTTGCCAGTGACACGATGTATATTATTTATTATTAAAACGGAAACAAAATAAGTTAAAATCAAATTACGAGACGACGAACGGAGAAAAATCTGGTAAATCGTTTTCCTCTCTAGGATCGCGTATTGCATGCTATGTATCGTGTATAATCGATATATTATCGTATTCTGATCGGCCGTTGTAAACATGGTAGCATTCATTCACAACGATTTTCAGGAAAATTTCAGGAGTTGGGCCGAACTCAAATTTTAGACTGCATGACAGGTTTACACTATTACGTAATACGAGTATTACCGTTCGATGTCAGCACATAGACATAATATTGTATGTTTATCAATAAAATGCAATGTTTAGTGTATGTTTGCGTATGTAGCGATCACGTTTCTGAAGTTTGGTAAATAATATAAATAAATCCTAAAACCCAAAAATGTGCACCTTGAAACTAAATTTTTAAATTTTGCATATCATTAAAGAACTGTTTACTGGGGGAGTTGTTAACTTGCGATAAACGAATATGTTTTGTTTGTACCTATTATGGTCAAATCAAAGACTGAAAACGGATCGTTTTGCAAATCCTGCACAGTTTTTGACGGATTTTCAAAAAATTGATTCCGATAGATTTAGTAAGACCCGTAAATATGTCGCTGTATTACAGAAAATAAAAAAGTTATTTTATGAACGGATTTAATTTTAGACTTATAAATCGTACACAATTTTGGCCAAAACAATCCAATTAATTCCGTAAAACATCTGTGCTGTTTAAATTTAGCAGAGTTTAAGAAGTAGGGATAAACCCACGTTATGCGTTTAATTTGTCCGTTCGGATGAGCTGTATAGTTTACGTACATATATAATATACGCGTTAATCGGAAAATCTGTCTGCCATCATCTGCAGTTTTATACACCGCAGCCATGACATGTTATATATTATACCAACTATTTTGTACTTTTATAGGACGACGAACGTTCGCCGCGTCATTCCGGCACTTGGCGTACGAGTTTCTTGCTGGTGGCGGTCGTTTATTGCACGGACGATATGATGTCGATATATGTATACAGGTACAATAATAATAATAATAATAATAATAATAATAATAATACGACTATTACGAGTATTACACACGACCGCGTCGTCACCGTCCGTTGGAAGCGCCACGAGAATGAGAGGTTGTTTTTAAAACGAACGTATATAATAATATTATAAAATATACACATTTATATATATATTATACATCAGGATCGGCGTCAATCCGCGCCTCCGGGCGGCAGGCGGAGGACTTATGTAACGAGACAAATTATCGCAGACCTATTTTTTGCACGAGACCGTTTCGTGTACGATATACGCGTGTATTAAATTTATATTGAAACTTTAAGATATTTTACGTGCACTATATGCTTGCGTTTTTCTCGTATACAGTCACACACTCACATCTTCATTTTTTGCATATTATTATAAAATATTTTAACGTCTGTTACAACGCGGTTGCAGTGTAACTATCTAAACACAAACCGTGTACGTAGTGTACGAAATCGGCCGTTGATCGTGTATTAGCATTTAATTTTTTCACAACATCATACATATTATATTTTCGATGATGGCGATTATGTTAATTTATATTTTAATTAGTTGTTATAAATTATTATTGATTACGCACTAATATATTGTTGTGATATTTAACTTGTCGATAAAAGCTAAGTACGAGCCGTTGGCGGGTCCCCAATAATCTGTGACCTGTCACTAACCCTATATTATTATACATATACTTAATATTAACTATAATACACTTAAACAGTATACTATTTGTATAAAAACAAAACAGTTAAATCCAAAAGCCATACGCCATTTTTTTTCTTAATTAAACAAGTAAACATTGAACTGTAACTAATTAGTAATTTTCCAATTGAGTACTGATGGAAATTTTAATTCAAGGTACCTATTCTGAAGGCATTAATGAATGATCATTAAATATTATTGCTTATTGGTATGAATTAGTGATCTACATGTTATCGCTATAATATTATACCAACTTTGCGAAACCGTTGAAAAATATAAACTTTTAATTACTCGCTAGTCGCTAAGTGTTGTGTATTGTGATATACTTATACCTAATATTCAAATAAAATTATAATCTGCGAATTGTAACTTGTAAGTTGAGTCTACGATATAAATTACAATTACAAATACATTCAATTATGTAGGATTTTTTAGAGCGCTGATTAATTTTACTGGGCTTTATTTTCGTTGGTAAAATGTTTTCTTTATAGATTTGATGTACTTTACTTCAACATCACACAATTTTTTGGTAGTATATTTTTTCTCCAATGTTAATTTCATATGTTGACAAAATTACGATCATTTGCCAATTATTTTGTTATTAAAAATGTACATTTTTCAACATTTGATATTTAAATTATGAATAACATATGGTATTAGGTTTTTTTTGTAATCTAAAAAAAAATGATTCCTAGAAATTTGATATTATTGTGTATGTTATTACTTATTATATTTTACTACATCAAAAAAATATATTTTCAAAATATTTGTATTCATTTTAAGCCATTGTCTATTTATACGACGTGTGCACTTATTTTTATCGTTTTATGCAGTAGTACGGGATGTCTAAATATTATGTTACTAACAACTGCCCAATGATAAAATAAATGAAACAATATTATAATAATCATTATACAATGCATGTGATTTATTTTTGGCAAAATTGAATTACTTAATTTATTACTTACAGCATTATAAAATTATAAATATATATATGTAGTTATATATTAAAATATCCTTAGAAATAATTTTATTTTTATTTTTGAATGAAATTTACAATCTGTACCTATTTTATAATGAGTAAAAGTGATACAGGGTAATAAAAAAACCTAAAAGCTTACAATTACTCGTACGTAACACATGAATCGTTTGAAGAAAGCAGCTACCCATTAGCGACACTTTTATTTGAGAATATTTAATATTTTTTAAATATCAACAAGTCCTTAACAACTTGACTGCCATGCTGTTTTTTATAAACTTGCCAATCTTGCCATGAGACCCAATTCGGGAACTCACTAAACTTCCATTGACTGCCATGAGACTCAATTCTGGATCTCAGGCGTTACAGTTTATTTTATCTGATATAGTGATATCTCGTTTTGAGTCTCATTTTTCAAGACATTAGTACCAACATTCGTATTCTACAGTGTAGCCACTATCGGTTGGTATCAATAGCACTCTTATAATATTTTTCCCGCCAGAGTTATAGCATTTTATATTTACGTCTCTATTGTGATATGAATAGTACCTTGGCATTTTTGTGAAGTTCACCAAAAATATCATGGCATTTTAAGGAAGTGTTCTGAGACCCAAATTTGAATCTCATGGCAGTCAAGTTGTTAAAAATACAGGTTGATAAAAATGATTCATCATTAAATTCGAATTCAACAAGTCTTATACACAGCAGAGCGACATCCTTATTTTTTTCGTTTAGAATCAACGACAATATAGCTAGTATTATGAGAACTGTATTATCACAATCCTTCCCTATAGTTGTAGTAATACATAACACTCATTATGTAGTATTCATGTATTCGATATTCTTTAATTGGAATTTTTACTCGCCAATAGAGATGGGATGGGAGATGGATGGATTGTTTACAATATGGTAAAATGTATTGTATGTCATATTTTATCATTGTGTGAAGTACGTACGATAATATGTTCGATATTTATACGTGAATAGAATCTTTTTCATTATTTTTACGTGTAAATAATGATATCCAACACTTTAAATAAAGATTTCATTTAAATATTTATTTGATTGGTTATAATATTTATAAGACAATTCAAATACAACGTATGATGGCTTCTTCGCGGCCAGCATTGTCGTAAACGTGCGTGTGTATATACCAATTATACGGTCACCGAGTGGCAATGGAACTCTTGTGAACGACAAACACGCGACATTTTCTCGTCGGATTCACTCGGAATCGAAGTGTACGACATTATGATTACGCATATTATTATCCTTTAATCTATGCACATACGAGTCTACTGTGAACTATATAAATATATGATATTATATGTACGGTGGCCTTGCTGCCCGGCGGCTGTTGACTGTCGTACCGGCCGAACGTCTATGATAATTAGTTGATATATAGTAGGTAGCTACTAGCTATAGGTAGCCATCGGTACGGAATTTTGAACTCTATAGCCGCGTGGACGTTACTCGTTTCCACACATTATATAGTAGACGGTATGAAAAAAATAATAATATATATATATACAAAACATCGGCAGGCGAGATAAATATCGCGAGAAAGCAACAGTCCTATTTATAATGACGTATATAGGTATACGTACCTGTGCACATGGTGTTGTATGTTTTAATATTTCACAACCGTAGAAAAAAAAAATATCGAAAAATAATAATAATAATAAATAAGTCGTACACTATTATATACTAGAACGGTTGTACGGGCGCCTGCCGGCAGACGAGTAGGGTTTTGCGGCGCCGATGGTAGGGATCCTCTGGGAGCACGACAACCGAATAAAACCGTTTCTTGGCCACTGTCCCGGCCGAGTCTGCGAACGTCACAACGACCTGCCGCCAGCCAGCCATACACACACACACACATTATAGTAATTTTTATTATTATTACCAACAATCACATCGATTGTCGTTGTTAGGTATTCGATAATCGAAGAATACTTATAATAATATATTATTCTAGCTGTCATCACGAGTATTTTTGATTTTCTTTTTCTCTTTATACATCACTGTTCGCGTATTTCGTGATTCCGAGTTTTTTTTTTCAAAACCACTTATTTTCATAAACCAAAATATTTCACTGCAAAACCTAATACCTAAGATTCTCAGTCGAGTACCACTTTTACCCGTATCGATTACTGTTCAATAATGATCGACTACTTGCAGAAAATTTTCATCGTGGCCGCGGCCATAGTGTACGTCCAAGCGGAAAAATCAAAAGTCATACGTAAGTCTAATAATATTAGTAAATATGTTTTATATTGTATACTCGGTTAGCAAAAGGGTTCTATTATTACGATCTATCGCTGTTTTTACTTTTCTGCACAAAAACCTGTTTTCGTCCACATAGTGGACGCGACGGTTCAGTGAGAGTGGAAAAACGACGACAAGTGGGTCATATTATTATCAAGACGTATGATCGTTACATAGTCGTAAGTCGTGTAATCATCAATGCACCACCCACGAGTGTAAACTTCAAACGTAATTCAAGTATTATAGAAAATGAAAATACTTCTTAGATTCGCATAGCCATCGTAAGTTTTAACAGTACATGGTTGACGCTTTTACATTTTGGAAAAACCAAAAATAATCTTTAATTTGTCAAAACCATACCAATGACTATTTTATAACTGTGTGTTAACTATTCAGTTACACCCTTTTAAATCTGAAACTGCTTAATTTATGAAGTAGTCAAATTTTTGGTCTTACAGTGTGTAAAAATATTAATACTTGAAGTTAATTCTAAGCTAGTGTATAATATATTGTATGTATATTGTAACTTGAATAAAAAATGTATACAATTTAAAATATGAACTATGTTATGTTCATAATTGAGCTAAAGGTAAAATATAATAATAATTAAAAAAAAAAAATCATTATTTATTATTTTTATCTAGGTGTTTGTCAGAGATCGCAATGTATGACATGAAAAATATTATTACTAATCAAAATACCATATTTCTGATTAACTGCATTCTCTTATACGTATTTTAAACCTGAAACGCCATAGTCTATGTCAGATTATAGATATTCGTCTATTGACTGTACCTATTTGTTATCACAGAATGTCTGCGCAGTATTTTACGGGTTATTTTCCATACAAATTGATTGACACGATAAAAAAATATTATCATTTTACTAGTTTTTTTGTTTTTGTGAATGTCTCGTATTTATTCTATTTATCTCGTTTTCATAATACATCTTTTCGTATTTTTTTATGATTTTAAAGCTATTACAAACAAATAGGTATGTACAATCTGTCTGCGAGCACTAAGCACATGTAATAAATACAGTAGTCATTTTTTAGATTAGTCACTGCAACATTTCACACGAACCTTGCTAATTATTACGACGGTTAAAATTAAAAGATAACGAGAAAAAAATTAGTTTTAACCAAAATTCGTTATTATCATCACGTGTTGGCAAAACAATTTCTATAAACGGGTAATATGTACAAAATTATTATTAATTATTACAAAAGGGATACTATTTTTCGGATACCTGCAATCTGCGTACACGTATTATACGAATACGTTTTTACGGCGTGTTAATTGTATATCGTAATTCCTATCTGCAGTGTGCCTAAATACTTGACAAAATATTAAACGTCTGGTTTTTCTTTATTGTGTGGAGTGTAATCACCGCATTTACTATGTTTATCTTAGTTTAATTTATCCTTTCAATTTTTACATAGTTATTCATTCCTTTCAAAGCAGTGTATTGAGTAGTATTACGAATTACAACTGTTGAGAACAGCGGGCAATAACTGCGACGTTCAAGAAAATTGCAATCGATAGTATAATAATTATTTTGTGACGACTCCGCCGATGACCGATAAAACTTGTTGCATCAACATTATTTATATGTATATATATATATATATATATATTGGTGTTTCACCAATAGTATAATATCCAATAATATTCCATAATACATATCATATGGAAATTATAAAATATTTTGTAATACATTTTGTAAACAGTTTTATGTAAACCCGCAGTAAATACACAGACGTTGAAGTTCAGTGTAATTAATCAGGTCGTATAGTTACGAATAGTTATATAACACCGTATAGCAGTGTTATAACTATGGCAGTTGCACAGTTTATGGATTAGTTGCAACTTTTTACATTTACTGTATTTCATGAACCAAACAATTTAACACGCATAACATACAGGAATATATTATGATTTATAGTATATTGATATAGTTGATGTATCGTTATTGTTATTACAAGATTTTTTTGAAAAGCAGGCGAATCTCTCTTATAATTTCGATTCTGCAAACTTTTGTCGACCACTTAAATATTTATGCACATTGCTATGATAATCATTTTCACGTCGTTTCTAGAGTTTCAATTCTATTTTTCTAGTATAATTAAACGTTCCCGGCTCCAAAACACAAAATTTCCGAACAAAGTATCATCATCCAATAAACGTATGCCAACAAAATATATTAATTTATACGGCGCCGAGAAATGTTAATTACAATAACAGTGAAAAAAAAATAGTAGTAATAATAATAAAATAATAATAATGGATCGAATGAAAAACCGGTCGCGTGTTTGAATCGACCTGATTGAATTGCTGCGGAGGACCAGTACTGCCGTTGGTATATATAGTCACAGTCACCGACGGCGTTGCATCATTCACGAGACGCACCTATGCACGCAGACACCGACCCGGTGCTCGACCCGAAGTTGGCTAATAGCCCCTCACGATAAGAACGTTTTCAAATGGATTATATTATTATTATTATTATGAATATACCATCGCAGTACGATGTACCTACTATTAAAGGTAGGCAATTGCAACCGAGCCAGTTCGATAAAAATGATGATTTTCGATCCACCGAAGATGCAGCTGGCTACGAATATCATAATAATTATGTATACAGGTCGATTTATTGTACCTACACGCGTTAAACTGCATTTCGTCGATACAAACTTCTTTTTTTCACACGAGAACCACCCTTTTTCTAAACATTTTTGATTTTTTTTTTTCATTATCGATGAAATCGAAACAGGATTTTTAAATCTCCCAATAAGTAATTATGACTCTAAATAATAATCCACCATAATAGGTTTAGTAGATGTGGGGACTATTGCGAGGATTCAAAAAGTATAGTGATTATTCGTCAAAATTAATCTTTTTTAGTTTAAAAAAAAAAACTTGTAAAGTTTGGTCGAATATGTGATCAATTATCATTAAACTGCAATTCCGAAAAAAAAAAAATTGGATAAATGTATAAACGATAAAACGTGAACAGAACTTGGTCGGCGAATCACTCTGTACATGAGATACTTACTACTCAGTCAGTGTATAATATACGGTTATCGGGTTACGATGGCAGGTATAATGTAATAATAATACGTATAATATCCTGTATAATTCCTGTCCGCGTAGCGATGGGGGCAATAATATCGCAGAACTTGTGAAACCAGAAAAAAAGACGTTTGGTGAAGAAACTCTTCGTGCACAGGTGTACAGAATAAAATGTTGTTTGTTTAAAATGTAGATATAATATATTTTATTGATATTATGTTATACCTATTCGTTTATAATATTACGTTTTATGCAATACCGCGACGCCGCTTGCATATCGATGATAAATAATAATAAATTGTATCGACGGTGATGTATGGTACGCGTTTATTACGGGACGTCGAAAACTGTATATAGTATGTCAATATGTACGTGCTCGCCGATGCGAAGGTCGACGGTGTTTATACGTATAAGTATAATATAATAATAATAATAATTATTATTATTGTAATTTATAATATTAGGTTTCGTATGCAGTTTTACGAAATTATTTTCTTATTAAAAATGTGATTCTTCGGCCAAAACTCCCAGCGTTACCGACGTCGCGAATGCCGTGTTCTATATAATAAAATGTTTTATAATTTAATATTATTACGATGACGATCGCGTTTTATTTTAATTTTCGTAAAGCGAGGGAGTTATCAACCGAAAACGTGTAAACTAAAAATTATTTCAGATATGATGATTGTTGGTTTGCACCAAAAATTAAAAACGGATTTTCACCTTCAAAATACATCTTAATCCGTAATCGTTTTTATTTTTGAAAAGATGATTGTTAATGGCTTATAGAATTATAATCCTTGAACGATTAAAAAATTAAACATCTTATTGTGTATTCCGATGATACTCGATAGACGATAGTTGATACAAAGCAAATTATAGGTGTAGTACGCTCAAAATGCTATGCAATATAATACAATACAATTGTACAAATGTACAATACAATGGGCACCTTCTATATAATATAATATAATAACAGAGAATAATGCTTTTTAAAAAGTATTTTAATATAATTTTATTATTCAATCTAACCAAATTTAAGATAGTTTTGGTTATTAAATGTATTATAAGTTATCTTATATTTAATTTTTATATATTGTGTTTTTATCGTATATCTTGTTCTTAATTATAATATAATACAATTATTGCATTTATTTCAAGAATAATTTTAAAATTATATTTTAAATATTTTATTTTTTTAATTCTTTAAAATGTGTTTTAAGAAAAGAATAGTACTATATTAGCGAAATAGAAATATCACTATTAATATTATTATAGTTACACATTATTATTATTATACACTATATTATATTATAGTTTTTTTAGTTATTGGTATAACTCTAAATATATTATACCATAAAAAACAAAATATCTATACTAACATCTACATTAAATTATCATATAGAAGTTGTTAGAGATTTAAAATAATTAAAAAATAAAAAACCTATAATTTATTTTTATTTAAAATTAAACAATTTATAATTTATTGATAATGATCTACGAGTAAATACGATCATTTTTAATTTTTTCTCTAATTAGAATTAAATTTAAATAATATATACCTGTACGTAGTAATGAATGTATTGCTTTTATTGTTCAAAGTATCATAACTAATAATATCTACATACTATATAATATTATCAAAACTTTTAGATTTTTTTCTGTTACCTTGGTTAGAAAAAAAATGGTTGAAGGTTATAAACCATATAAATATATATTTTCCAATTAAAATATTAAAAAAGTCAAAATTGTTCGTAATATTTTTTTGTTTTTTTTTTGTGCGTTCTAAGGTATGTCTTAAAGCTTATCCAATTACTATTTTTTAATCATTTTTGAATTTATAGTATAAAATGAATGCAAGTTTCTTGATTTATAAAAAGCACGTTTGGCTTTAACATTCTATTCCTGTTTGATGTCATTGTCCGTTTTGTAGATAATGTCAGGTATCCAAATTATAGGTATGTAGGTATTATACTTGGCGAATGAACTATTTTCTTACTATAAATGTAGCCTATGTAGGTATGTTATTATTGTTACATATAGTTTGATATATAATAAATAATGTCGTTATTAAAAAAAAATTCTTATAAGCTATACGGCCTATATATAATAAATTAACGATCTTATAAAAAGTGAAAATAAATATAAATTGAATGCGAATATGAGCTTTTTATGTATAATAGATACCGTGTTACTTTTTTATGTACACAGTCAAAATATAAATACAAGCAAATGTTTGAAAATTAGAGTAAATAAAAAAAAACCATGATCATTATTACTCTTTTGTTTCAAAATGTGTATATTTTGTCGATGTACCTAACATGTAACAACAACACGTTATTGTTCTTCGGGTAAGATGTTTCTACCGTATTATATAGGTACATTACGATCTAGAGACATGATGAGTATACTCTTGCATACAACCATTGATTATATAAATTAATATTATCGAGTTTATAACGGTGATAAAAATATTTTTAACGTGTTTATTATATTTTACAGCACCCTACATAAAACAATGCATACGAGACGACCCAAAGCTCAATGAATGTCTCGCAGCGGAAATCAATCATTTAAGACCGTACTTGAAAGAAGGTGAGTAATATTATTTGGAATGTCTATACCTAAATACCATTAAGTACGTTCCCACGATTTTTATAATATTCCATACATAGTTTATACACACAATCATAATATTATATATTTATATGTATATATATATATATTATATATTATACAGACGATTATAATGACTATTGTACGCGTATTGTTTTTGCGATCATCAATGTAATATGCCTATATCCCATATTTTATTATTATATATTATACTTAATTAAACCGGCCGCCGTATTGGGCCCTGGAGACAATATTATACGTGTCATCCACTCATGATTCGATCGTACAAATATTATGGCGTAACGCAAAAAATGCGGTCAATGTCGCAGTTGTACTACTTGTACCGTCGCCGTCGTCGCCGTACTGCAGGGAGTTGTTATTATGTTATTATAACGATCGTTTTATTTTATTTTGAAATTACAACGATAACACGTAATATGTTTAGTTAAGTATTCATTGCGAGCATTTCCTTTATCAAGGAAACGATTGCTCGTCCTTAACAACCACAGTAATTTGTAGTTAAAATAAATCCTTAATGTATGCATCAAAAAAATATTAAAAATAATAACAGTGATTTTTATTTCAAAAATATAAACATTAATAAACGGAAACCGTACAAAATCTTAGCTGACATAACATTCTCAACGACCGGATAAAATACCCAATAGCTATATTAAACACTAAAACAATTATTAATAGAGCAATATTTTATTTTTATTTTTATTTTATATTCTGAGCAGAGCCATCCATATTGTATTGATTTTACATTAATATAAATATGCAATTTTTTGCGTGTCTGTCATCACCTTTTAAAATAGTAAAAACGCTTAGATTTTCAATTTAAATGTTATTTCTGATTGAAAATTAAATTTAGTTGATGGTTTTGGGAGTCAAAAGAATAAAATCCCAATATTTTTTTTTTTAATAATTAGAAAAAACAAAGAAATAAATACAAATTATAAATATTTAAATGGAGAAGAACAATTTAGTTACTTAGTTGAAATTTAAAATTATTATCAATGGGGATTTAAAACTTTTACGTTGTTATTATATTTTATATACACAATGACATTTTTAAAACATTTTTAATTTAGATTGATTTAATGCTATTGGCTATTTATATTATTTTACGGAAAGTCGATATTGACACAAAAGTTAATAAAAATATATATTTTTTATAAATATGTTAGTAAATAATTATTAAATATTAATAATAAAATAACTGACATTTTATCATTTAACCGTATTACTAATAGTAAATGTTTTTAAATGTATTACTTATGGAATTTTACCTAAGGACTAAAAGCCTTACATGAAGAAGATATCTTTTAAGTATTGGTATTATTTGTGGAAAGCCAGAAACACATGAATCATATTACTTTAAAACTTACCTACATTAGCATTAACAATTAAAATACATTCAACTGTAGTAATATTTTGGATATAGATTGTACAATTAAATATGTATAAAAATTTCGTTGAATTTAGTTAGTAATACGATATTTCAATGTATAAAAATATTTTATTTTGTACAATTAAACTTTAATAAATATAGTACATTGTTCTATACTGTTATTAAAATAAACGTAATATGATGAATTTATAAATTTATTCTAAGAATGTTCCACGTGCATAACATTCATACATCATACAACGTTTACCGGTTTACCCGAAATACGATCATAAGTATGTTGCGATAACCGAAATGTTCGTTCCAATATCGTGATTTTAGATGACATAATTGTACAATTATTTCGAAATTTTTATTGTCGAGTGCGCTAACTTTGGACATGAATAATTTAACATATCCACGTCATCAAAGCATTAATCCCAAAAGGACGCTTCCATCACCTCTGAATTCGCCAATACGCATTAAGGAAAAAAATTAATTCCTTCTGCTCGCCCAAACACAGATAAATAATACAATCTATAGAGTAAAAAACACACATCTTCTTTTCTTAACACACCTTCTCTTCAGACTAGACCTTCTCATATATGCTTCTTTCGCTGACTAATAATTGTATTATTCTATATCCAATAATTTCAGTAATGACATATCTGCACATTGCTATATTTAAATTCTTTTTAAACATTATTTCATTGACTAATCTCCTAATTTTTGTCCTTACCGTGGTACTACACAATTGTATATAGTATATACCCAAGATAGTTAGGGTTAAAATTGTGTCATTTATTTAATTTATTTTCCTATACAATTCAATTTACCTTCTGTTTATATTATACTAAAACTGTTTCATTAAAACTATTTTCAAAAATTAATATATATATTTTAATTTATGTATGTTATAATCTTTAAGTGTTGAGTTATAATAGTTACTTATGACTTATTAAAAAATAAAACAAATCATAAAAATAATCTTAAAAAAAATGTATAATACATATACATTATACACAATATAAATTGGTGTTTAATTTAGTTAATTTTTAGTTATATTGAATTGAAATAACATATTTTGTCTATAGGAATCGATGAAATCGAACTGCCACCCGTGGAACCTTTCAGGATGGATTCTTTGAGCTTAGCAATTACCGGTGGATCGAATGGCTACAAAATAACGTTGAGGGATATTGATTTGTATGGAGCTAGCAATTTCTCTATTCAAAAAGTGTTGTAAGTGTAACTATTGCAGTTTTAGCTTTACGGATAAAATATTTTTATAGTTGAAGCAAAATTCAGAAGGAAATTTAAATTAGCATATCGATCAAAAAACGTAATGTGGTAAAAATGAAAATAAACGATAGTTTTTTTAATCAAAAAATACTGATTCAATTTAAGTTTTATAATGAATATAATATACACAGACTCATTTACCACGTATATTTACCCCGAATTTCCCTTTATATCAAATTCTGTTTTTAGAATTTTTAAATGTAATTAAAGATAATTTTAAAAACGTTTTACTCTAAATTTAAGTTAAATATATGATGGCTAATTTTAAATTATTAATTATATCTCCGTATTACGATACATATAGTATTAATTTATAAGTTAAGAACTTAGAACAATGATATTATAATGATATAATATGATATAATATTAAATAAACAAAATGCAGTAAATGTAATGTTTTTGGCAAAAATTAGTTAAATAGAACTGATTAGTGATTACTAATAAAATAGTCATGTAAATACATTTTAAAATATCCTTAGAGCTAGAGGCTACAACACTCCGCCTCTGATTATAATATTTTTTAGCATGTAATAATTTATCATTGAGTTGTAATTTAACACAGCCAATGACGTAGGTATACACTCATGCAAAATAAGAACTACCTATACATTAGCGCGATTTGCCTGATTTTTATTTTTTATTTGACCATGATTTTTATTTATTTATTTAATCAATATGACAAATTAAACAATTGAATAATAATTAATAAAAAAAAAAAATATATATATTAAATTCGATGTAATTTTTAAACAATAGTTATTTTGCACCAGTAGAACTTTTTTTCAATAGTCATTCTACTTCGCTTAACCTTTGCATCAACATGTTCAATGTTCATAATTGTAATGTAATTAATAGATAATTATTATATTATATTTAATTTTGACAAATTTCAATCATGTTTTTTTATAGCTTACTGAAATTCTATTATTACTACTGCTATTGAAATAATATTAAAAAAAAAAAAATAATAATAATAATAATAGATTGTATGTATTATTTTTAGAATGAACAACTAATTGGTTATATCTTATAACTTATTAATAAGACTCTATATAATTAGTGTTGGAAATATAGATGAATAATTTTAATAACATTGTTTAATAAGTACATAATAATATTTGAATATATTATAATTTGCTTAAACTGTAATTAATTATATAAACTAATTGATTTACATATTAACGCACTGTAGAAATTACTGAATCTAGAAACTTGCAATTTTTCATTGAGATTCTTTTTATAATTACATATTTTAGAATATCATTAAAAATAATTATAACTCATAAAACTGAAATAGGAATTTTGATCACGAGTTAGTTCTAGATCCACTGATCATTGAATATTTTTCATAAATTTTCTGAAGAGTATACATCAGTGCAGAGCTTAAGCATAATTTTATAGATTCTATTACAACCTTTATTATGAAACCATATAATAGTAATTTACAGCGACTTTTAGAAAGTTTTTCAATGGAATCATTCACTTGACTTTGTTAAAAATGTGTATTTACATTTGATATTTATTTTCTCGCATACAGATGAACATTTAAATTTTAAACCGAGTTGATCACGGAGTTATTATACTTCGAAATACAATATAAAAATTTTGATTTTCACATATATTCTTAATTACTTAGGTATTTACTTAGTCAGCAAAATTATGTTTTTGAAGCACTACATTTCACAAGGTTAGATTATATGATGTACAATATATACGACTATCCACACTTTTATACATATCACATCATTATAATATACATTGGAATTTCACAATAAAAAATGATAAATATTTTCTTACGTTTTTTTATTATTAAATTATCACGTTGATTTTGATGTATAATTAATAAGGTATTTAATTTAACTCTAAAATTAACTTCACAGTTTAAAATAATTTTGTGAATAAGGCGTGATGTGTATGCAATTTTGCTACTGCCACGCTATGGTAGATCAAGAACAGTATTTTTAATTTTGTAGGCATCAAAATAATAGTTTAATAAACCAAAAACTTGAATATTCTACAATCAACGATTATTATAAATTGAAATATTTCTATAATACATTATAATTTATATTGTGAGTGTAATTAATTTAATATTATTCATTAATTATTAGTTATTATATTTAAACTACAGAGGAAAATACTTTAAAAAAAACTAATATTGTATTAAAATATATAATTATAATTTATAACTTATCATAATTTATTCATAACTGACACTATACACAATAAACATACATTATCATAAAGATTTGTTGATTAAATACCTTTTTTTAGCTTAATAAAATATATTTGTTATACATTTATTTATTATTATTATTGATTAGGTACCTACTAAAATCATATTATTGTTTTTTCATAACATTATTTCTGTTTTAATTTAGAATACGTCCAAATGCACCATTTGAAGGTAAAGTCAGAATTCCAAAAATGACAATGGATGCCAAATATGCTAGTACTGGAGTGTTGTTAGTGCTTCCTGCTAACGGAAATGGATCATTCCACGCAGATTTAGGTTTGAATAATTTATTACGCCTAATACATTTTTTTTTTTTTTTAAAAAATTATTTTGAATGGAATTTTTTTGTACATTAAATGTATATTTGATTATATTTCAAACATGCTCTATTGATTTATCTTGACTACTTAATAAATATTGAAAGTGCACTTTCAACAAAATTTAGTTAAAAGATTGATGATAATACATAATTTTTTTTTAATACATCATAAGAGTACAAAAAATTTTATATTCATATATGATTTTATATATAAGACAATATTTTTATAACTTAATAACGTATTTTATATTTAATTTTGATTATTATTCGTTTATTTATTTTTATTAAATATGATGACTATTACTAATAAATATAATTTAATGTATTATTTTAGGTGATGTTACCGCTACAGCAAAAGGAATTTTGTCTAGTTATTACAAAGATACAGAAAAATATTACAACTTGGACTTTTTGGAAGTAGATTTAGTCATAAAAAAAGCATACATGGTTGTCACCAGAGTCAACAATAATAGGATAATTGGTAAGCAAAAAACTATAGGTACCTATTAATGTAGAATATTATATCAGTATTTATTTAAATGTTTTAATGAATACAAATATTACTATTAATTATGTTTGTATTAAAATTAAAATATTTTTGATTTATGTATTTTGCTAACTACGGATAAATAAATCAAAATACTAAATCAAGTATAAAATTAGATATTTGTTTGTATAAATTAAATAAGAAAATAGGTTAAGATTTTTATATTTTTCAAATATAATGGGATATGAGTCATAATTAAAATATGCTCATGTATAATGATTTATAAGATGTTTTATTTTTAGATAAATTAATAATTAATAATTAGGATTTATTATTTAAATGAGATTTCATTAAATAAAACCTAATTTAATGTTTGGTTATTTTTTTTAGTTGAAGCAACAAACTTATTTTTGCGTGAAAATGGTCAAGAAGTATTACAAGTTATGATGCCTCAACTTCGAACCAAATTGGCAGCAATTTTTAAGAGGATAGTGAACCAGTTATTGACTCACGTTCCCGCAGATACCTTCTTCAGTAGTTAAGTTACTGTTAACATAAAAAGAAAAAAATACAATTTCATGTGAAAATATGTTTTATTTTTCGTAGTTAAGGCCCTTTTTTAGACTTATTTTGTTAATAATTATATTTTTATTATTGCTTTTTTTTGAAAACTGATTTACGTTAATTGTAATATATTATTATGTCGTAAAAAACTTTTCGGTTTATTTGTACCGAATATCCCCTGCCATCAAAAGTATGATTTATTTTTATTTATCTTATATAGTATATTGACATAGTAATAAGATTTTTTTTGTTTACCAAAAATCAAATTTCTACAGTCTGCATTTAATATAATGACACTTATATGTGCATTTTAAAACTTGGTTAAATATTATTTTTGGATATATAATATACTATAATATTTTGTAACTATCGATACTCATAATATTATATTTTTGACAACATCGTGAATATTGGCTTATATTATATTATATAGTTTTTATAATCATTACATTTTTGTTGTATTTTGAGTGATTTTGTTAAGAATTAAAACCCATATAAAAGAGTACCTCTGTCCAATGAAAATATTATGAGTTACATATATTTTTAAATATTATAGTTGTGTTTTTATTGAAAATTGATTGTCAATAACTAAATTGGTTACAGTGGATGTACAAAACTATTATATGTCATAAACTCATAACTCATAAGAATAACTTTTTTTCATACCTAGTTAGATAGGCTTTTAGATTCAAAATGTTACTATATTCGTAAACCAACATATATATTATAATTTAATATTGTATATTAAATTATATTTTTGTAATATTTATGTTATTAAGATTGACATACCGAAAATTAGGTAGGTACCTACGCTTGTAGATATTTCATAAATTATTTTGTTCTAATTTATTTTGTAATGTATTTTTCACATACAACACACTAATATAATTTATCGCTCTTTTAGTGTTTTTATTGATATGAAGCAGTCACTAGAACTTAGAAGGTCGTAATCAATAATTATATTGTTCTGCAGTGACATTTACCGCCGTCCGTCAGTATTCAATTTTAAATTTTGAATGAAATGAAGAATGTATTATTGATTTTACAATGATATATTTATTTTATGAACACTTCCTTGTCGAAAGAATGCTTCAAAAGTTACAAACAGTCATTGTTGTCAATCAAAAATATCGCAAATATGGCAATTACTTATAAGAAGTACCGTTATGAACACTATTGACTAGAATGACGTTAGTTGTAAGACGAGTTTTCGATATCTTTAGGCACTAGGCAGTACTTTGGTAAAAATCCTTAGAATAAGCTCTGTTGTAAATTATTCGTAATAGCAAGTTTAAAAATAAGAAACGGAGAAGTAATATATAGATAATATGTAATAATATACACTGTGTATAAGATGCAGACATGACTTATACAACCATAAGGGTTAAAAGTAGTACTCAGAAGTTATTTCGGGAACTTATACGCATTTGATGAGTAACATTTTTTCTCCCGTAAAAAGGCGATCAGGCGATGTTGAATAATTTATTATTCAAATTAAAATCGTTTTTCATACCTTAAAAGTAATCATTTATTTCATATCATGTCTTTAATATCTGATATTTTAATGCCCGTTATTTTCGCTAAGGTTTACTTACAGTCTTTACAGTCTGTGTAATAACCCCTTAACCCATAACGTAAATTCGTGGAATTAAACGCTTCACGTATAAACATATATGCGTACAAAAAGCTAATGTTTTTGTAATTAGTTGGGCACTTACATTAATAGTAAATTTTATCGATTATAAAAACTAACCACGAAATTAATAGCTCGGAACAAAACCACTTTTAGATGCGTTTTATTCATCATATTATCAGTTTTTTTTTTAATACTGAGAGCATACCTATTATAATCATAATATAATTAAACATTGATTTTTGAACATACTCAAATCGTGTGGGGGCGTGTACTTAATTTATTTCAAAAGTCCAGCAAAATTAAATAACACAAACTAATTTGTTTTTCGTTTCACTTTAGCAGATATAATAACTTGATAGTATATCATGCGATCCATGACAATTGAGTAAACAAGTTTTCAAAATCTACTATAGCTACATTATACTTAGACATAGTCTGAAAGTTTATTACCTACATCACATTTATTATGGTATGATTATTTTAATAATATGACAAAAGTCATTGATATTTTAGTAATATGCTATTTGAAAAAGAATAATATGTAGGTATTGATGAATAATATTACATTTTAATTTGATAAAGGTACACTTAATACTACTACAAAATATCTTAAGATTTTCGTCTTTCAATTTTGTAACATCAGAATAAAATGTTATTTTGTTTTATTCAAAATCTAAAACAATTTATTGAAAATGTTTTATGTCATATAGTTACTAAAACTTATATTAGTTGTTAAAAATGCTTGAATATTAAATTTATTTTAATATATTTTAAATACTAAACTTCAAAATTATTTGAATATTATTTAAAAAGAACTCAAATAAATGTTTAAATTAGTACTTGTCTATAGAAGAATTTTGAGCCTGAAATTGAGATAAATTTTAATTGGTGTTGTAACCGGTTTTTGCACGTTTCTATACATACGTCACAATATGCGGTTTACCTCACGTTTCTGTACATCATACAACGAAGTTTACAGTATAAATTGAAAAATTTCGTTAAAATATGAGTAAATACATAAATTTATATTATATAATAATAATATTAATAATAAAAAATATATGATATAAATTATATAGTCAAACATCATTCAATATGCATTTACATTAAAATCGAACTCCGTTAACTAATTATAAATATAGGTAATAATATGTTGAATGAGTCAAATAAAGTTACGTAAGATAATATAGTCCTACATTAGGTACACAGGGTTGGAAAAAAAGTTTATTTTTAAATAATACAAAACAAAAATATTATTTGATTAAAACTTTGTTTTTTTTATATGTATTTTTTTTAATTTTTAACAATCCTTTGTTTCAAGTATAATTCATAGATAAATTAACAAGTATATTAGTTAGTATTTTAAAAACAAATTTAATTTAAATCATAATAACCAAAAGAATAAATGTCGTGATATACATATACGAGTACACAAAATATATAATTTTTTATATATATATTTTTTAAATATTGATAAAAACGTTTAAAACGTTTAAACAGTTGTTTAAAATACATTCTAACCCTGCATTTTATTGTACACTGTATGATCAAATATCAATTTTTTTTTTTGCGTGTTTACTATGCAATATCTAAAGAATTCATTAAAAGTATATTTGTGATTTTTCTTATTATAGGTAATTAATATTTTTAAGTATAAAGTCACTTAATAATTACGTATTAAAACTTAATATATGTTATTGTATTCTAATATTTAAAAAGTACGATGATGGTTGGTATAATTGGTATAATACTGGTAAACTCTGTATTAAAAACCTATATGTAGCTAAAGGTACCTACAGTTATTTTACATTTTACGATTACTACGTTACATAATATAAATATAATATAAATAATTCATGTTTATATAATATTATACACTGCTATTGTATTAATTTGTTGCGATGTGACAAATCTTGATTAACGTTAGACACATTTTGTAATTCAGTAGTTTTTGTATTCAGCGAGGTTTATCAACATATTAAGATATTATAGGTATATTGTGTGGTTTAGAATCTTTTAATCGAAATTTGATTTAGATCGTAACAAATTTATCTCTTGATACCAATCGAATCCATATAGAAGTAATTGTTGCTCCATTATTTTGACTGGATTAGTCCAGAATGTACATAGAATTTATATGCAAATAAATAAAGATGATGGAGACTAGTGAATAATGTGTATGTTTATGTCAATACAAATAAAATTTAATTGGATTGGCATATTTGTAATCCAATATTTCTTAAAATTGTTTATAACTAGGGCTTGGCTTTTAAAGTATATGCTTTTTTTATATATATATATATAATATGAGATAGAAATCTAATTTTTGTACATAACTTCGTTTTACGTCATTCTGATTCCAAATAAACCAATTTATTTTTGATATTTCGGCTTTTTTCTATTTATTTATGCTTTTATTGATTTTTTCAGTTATTTCAGATGGAATTTTTTTTATTATTATGTTATTATAGTAAAAATAAAAACATGAATTAATAAGAAACGTAAAAACCCAGAATGTGGACTAAATTTTTATATCGGATTTTAATTGTTTTCGTTATCGGCTTGCTTATTAAATACATTAAAAGTATAGATTATCGATCTATCAGCTACTTGTAGTACCTACCTATACGGATAGTATGTCTATAACATCGATATCGACCATTTCAAAATTTAAGATTTAGAGCTGTAATTTGAAACCTATCATATGAAGTATGCATCGTTCACTTCAATGGATGTAAAGAGTTCGTTTTCTGTGTTAAATTTTAAATATTCTGTCGGACAATAGAGTCAGTTTCACTGCTGAAAATCTGGATGAATACATAATAGTTAAGGGAATAAGCGATTGACGTTTACGCGCGGCGGACATACGGTTTCCGCGACACAAAGCTCATTGCCGCTACGTAATATAATTATAACGTTCTCGGATCTTCCGAGATACCTATATTGTGGTCGTCACCATAAACATAAATAACATATTGCCAATAATTATATCGTCGACGCATATGCGGTCGACGGATCTTGTAATTTTGTCGTGTGGTGCGCGTCTGCGGTCGAGTTCTGCGGACCGTATTGCGTAGTAAACGCGTTAAAAAATAAAAAAAAAATATTATTTTATCCGCGTACGTATTTATATCGCGCGTGTAGACTTACGAGTTTAATCATTGCGGGTCGGCCTATTGTTTTTTTTTCAAAAGATAAGTCTACGAATTACGATAACGGAAGAGCACGCTCAACAGGGCCTGTGTGACAGGAAAACTATACCTCCTAATTATAATACCCCCCGGGGGTATGATTTTCCTAGGTTAATAGTACCCCCGGTACAAAAATCCTAGGATATTTATACTCCCCAAAAATTATATACCGGGGGGTACAAATATCCTAGTATAATAATACCTCCATCGGGGTATGAAAAACCTAGGAAATTTGTACCCCGGATATAATATTCCTAGGATATCTATACCTTCCTTCTAATATTTTTCCTGTATTATATGTACTTTAACTTCAGAACAAATTAACGAAATTCCCTTGTACTGAGCATAAGTCTCAAGTTATGTGTGATTTTTCACATACTACATAACTATGTATAGTTATTTTAAATAGGTAATAATAGGTATATTGTTCGAAATATTGTATTTTTATAAGGATTACTGGCTTATAACAAATAATATCCCATACATGGTTACGATACATATTAACATTATTAATACAATATTAAAAACATATTAATATTATTTTATTATTTTACTCGTATTATAAAATATTTATACATAGGTATGAATACAAATTATTGTGGTTCCTGCATAATTGATGTAAGTATATTATCTTCCTTCCTATATTATATTATATTATTTCGTAGTAAACGCGATCGATGAGTACGACCGCCGACAACGCTTCCTTCGGGGTTTTTTATTTTTATTCATTCAGTGACGTATTTAACAGACTTGTCCTGTTTAGTTTCTGAGTAAAGACCCTGTTGTCTCATTGTTACCTCAATCTTGCCATCACTGCTTGGTCTTTTTATCTAATTTGAATTTTAGTATCTTTTTGCTGTTTTTGGTTAAATATTGGTCTGTTCTGTGGTGAATAAAAAAAGAAATATAATAATAATTTTTATATATTCTATAAACTTAGTACTTACTAAACTTAATGATATACACGATAAAATAATAATCATGAAAAATATGATTTTCATTTTGTTTTTGTTATTATTTTTTTTTTTTAATTATCAAAGGATCACAGTCTTCAATCTAAAAAAAATATAATATAATATAATATAGGAAGGAAGATAATATACTTATATCAATTATGCAGGAACCACAGTAATTTGTATTCATACCTATTTAAAATATTTAAAATGTTGATATAAGTGTGGTTGCATAAATCCCTTGCAAAAATAACAGACTGTGACAACAATCTATAGTGTGAATATGAAATGACGCAAGAAACCTTCAACGATTTAAAAATGCCAAAAGATGATTCAAGATCAAGATTCGTGACCACTATATCATTTCATTGTAGCAGACGATAACCACAATTATTAGATTTATAAAATACGCACTAAAGACATTATAACAGACGGTGACTTCCCATACAGCAAAATAATATTTTTAATATGCTTTCAAAACGTATTTCAAGAAACGAAAATGTTTTTAATTAGTTTTCATTACATTGTAAGGACATTTAACGCGTACGGGGAAGAGCGGAAAAAATATCGGGAAACTTTAGAACTCATGCCAAAAAAACATATCGATAACGAAACGGCGCGGTGGCGGCGGAAAATAACGTTTTCAAAAAGACCGCGGCGAAAAGGAATTTTTCCTTTTTATTTCCTTTTAATATCTATTTATGCGTATGGTCGTAACTAACTGACCATTGACGTTTGGAACATATGCATATCATAATGTCATATAAGAAAATTATTTTTATCAGATTCTATGTTTTATATTTTTTATTTGCATGTTAATAATTATATTAAATATCTATTATATAAAAATAAGTCCGGTTTTCCTCCCTGACGCTATAACTCCAGAACGCACGAACCGATTTCCACGGTTTTGCATTCGCTGGAAAGGTCTTGGGCTCCGTGAGGTTTATAGCAAAGAAAATTCTGGAAAATTCAGGAAAAATTCAACAGAAAAGTGGGGAAATCGTTTTTCACATACAGCGCCATCTATTATACATAGCATGTACTTCAAACCAATAGCAACGGTGCGTGATAAAGTGTGTGACAGATAGTCATTATTCTCTGCTCAGTTAATTTCATTTAAGCTCAGTGTAAATTATGTGGATCGTGCATTTGAAGTTAAATTCAACACTCTGTCCATAGTCCAAAATGCCTAGAGAACGACGTGCGAACATCGGCCGCCGCACAAGACATGCAAGCCAGCAACAAGTCTATTCAAGGAACTTAAGAGAAGAAAGACAAAATATAATAAGAGAAAATGACCGATTGAGACATCGCGTGAGCACACGAAGATCATTGGCATCATACAATCGCTTGGCATTCCAATATGATCCCACTGCGAACTACAGTGATGATGAAAATTTGGATATTGGACGAATGACGACTATATGCCGATATTGCAATGCGGTAAAGTTCAAAAGAGAAACGGTTGGATTGTGCTGCGCAAGTGGAAAAGTCAAACTGGATCCATTACTTACACCACCACAGCCACTGAAAACATTGTTTGATGGAAGTGATCCCGATTCCAGCCATTTTCTTCAACACATCCTTGAATACAATAACTGCTTTCGCATGACTTCCTTTGGAGCTAATATCATTCGAGAAGGCGGCTTCATGCCGACTTGCAAGGTAAAAGATACAACACACATAACCAACACATAATTGCAACACATAACAACTTCATATACACCACACACTACACCATCACACGATTTACAATGTATTCATGAACAAATTTTAATGATTATTTGCAATTCCAGATACAAGGTCAAATATATCATTTGCATGGTTCAATGGTGCCAACACCAGATGAACCGCATCAATTTCTGCAAATATATTTCATTTCGTCGATGGTGGATCAGCTGAACGTGCGGTGCAATATACAGGGAGCACAACAGTTAAAGAGACGAATTATTGAACAGTTGCAAGCATTTTTTCACGCTAATAATGCTGTGGTTAATATGTTCAAAACAGCATTGGAACGAATGCCATCGGATACGCACAAATTTGTCATAAGAGCGGATTGTACTCCAACAGGTGAACATGTGCGAAGATATTCAATGCACCCACCGTTAATGATGTTGCTGCAATTATTGTTGGCGATCCAACTAAATCACGAGACATTGTCGTTCAGCGAAGAAGCAATATCATGCATCGTGTAAACGAGACACATCGTTTGTACGATGCGTTACAATATCCAATCATTTATTGGCAAGGGCAAGACGGATACGACATCACGTTGAAGATGGTCGATCCAATTACAGGTACAATATTCACACACTAATTATTTCCATTATTACTTTTATTGGTTTCCATTAACAATTCATTTAATTTTGCATTTTCAGGAGTATCAACGAATAATAAAAATCTAAGCGCAATGAATTACTATGCGTATCGTATGATGATTCGTACACATGAGGAGAATGTCATTCTGAAGTGCGGTCGGCTATTCCAGCAATTCGCTGTCGACATGTATGTCAAAGTCGAGACCGAACGTTTAGCGTTCATCAGATTCAATCAGCCAAAGCTACGATCTGAGGACTATATACACTTGCGTGATGCTATTCATTCAGATGGTGATGTTCAGAATATTGGACGACTGACGATTCTCCCATCAACTTATATCGGAAGCCCACGCCACATGCACGAATACGCTCAAGACGCTATGACGTACGTGCGAAATTATGGAACTCCGGATTTATTTATTACGGTCACATGCAATCCGAAGTGGACGGAAATTGAACGCGAGTTGGAACCGGGTCAAAAACCGCAAGATCGCCATGACATAATCGCCAGAGTATTTCAGCAAAAACTCAAGGTTATGATGGATGTGCTTACTAAGTATCGAGTTTTTGGTGACACACGTTGTTATATGTACTCGGTGGAATGGCAGAAGCGTGGACTACCGCATGCTCATATCCTAATTTGGTTGCTGAACAAATTACATTCAAATGAAGTGGATGACATCATATCAGCTGAAATTCCTGATCCAGTCACTGATCCCCGTCTACACGACATTGTGACGACACAGATGGTGCATGGACCGTGCGGTGCATTAAATCCATTATCGCCTTGCATGGCTGATGGAAAGTGCACAAAACGATATCCGCGACCGTTAGTTGCTGAAACAGTCACAGGGAACGATGGATATCCAGTTTATCGTCGGCGTTCAAAAGAAGATAACGGTCGAACTATCAAAGTTAAAGTTCAAAATCAAGAGATTGAGATCGGAAATGAATTCATTGTACCATATTGCCCGCTGCTATCACGAATTTTCGAAACACATGCAAACGTTGAGAGTTGTCATTCGGCCAAATCAATCAAATATTTGTGCAAGTACGTCACAAAAGGCAGCGACATGGCTGTGTTTGGTATTGCGTCGGAAAATGTGAATGACGAAATCAGCAACTTCCAAATAGGCAGATACGTCAGTACTAATGAAGCACTGTGGCGATTATTGTCATTTCAAATTCATGAAAGATATCCCACAGTTGTACATTTAGCAGTGCATTTGGAAAATGGCCAAAGAGTTTACTTCACTGAGGCTAATGCGGCACAACGAGCTGAGAGACCACCATCGACAACATTGACTAGCTTCTTTGCAATGTGTGAAGCAGATCCATTCGCAGCGACGCTGATGTACGTTGAAATGCCCAAGTATTACACTTGGAATCAATCAACAAAGAAATTCCAACGTCGCAAACAAGGAACCCCAGTTCCAGACTGGCCACAGGTGTTTTCAACTGATGCACTAGGTCGTATGTACACTGTTCATCCTAGAAACGATGAATGTTTTTATTTGTGACTGCTGTTAGTAAATGTACGTGGACCGAAATCATTTGCGCATTTGAAAACTGTGAATGGCCACCAATGCCAAACATATCGAGAAGCATGTCAACTATTGGGTTTGCTGGAGAACGATTCTCATTGGGATTTAACACTTGCAGATTCAGTTGTTTCATCAAATGCGTACCAAATACGAACGCTGTTCGCAATTATCATCACCACATGTTTTCCTTCACAACCAATTCAGTTATGGAACAAATACAAAGACGCCATATGTGAAGATATCTTGCATCGCTTGCGTATTCAAACGAATAATCCTGACATACAAATAACCGATGAAATCTACAATGAAGGATTGATTCTGATTGAGGATCAATGCTTGACTATTGCAAACAAGCTACTGATTGAAGTAGGAATGATTGCGCCAAATCGATCGATGCACGATGCATTCAACCAAGAATTAAATCGAGAGCTGCAATACAATGTTGATACATTGCAGGAATTCGTTAGAAATAATGTTCCGTTGCTGAATGAACAGCAAAAACAAGTATACAAAACATTAATGCAAGCGGTGGACAATAATACTGGTGGTCTATTCTTCCTGGATGCACCTGGAGGAACAGGGAAAACATTTGTCATTTCATTGATTTTGGCCACTATTCGATCAAGATGTGACATAGCTTTGGCGTTAGCATCATCTGAAATTGCGGCGACTCTTCTAGATGGCGGTCGTACTGCACATTCTGCGCTTAAGTTGCCACTCAATTTAAACACAATTGATACTCCAACGTGCAATATTTCCCGATCCAGTGCAATGGGAAAATTGTTAATGCAATGCAAGCTCATTGTTTGGGATGAGTGCACAATGGCACATAAGAAATCACTTGAAGCACTTAACTTCACACTGAAGGATCTTCGGAGAAATAACAACATCTTTGGCGGCTTGATGATATTGTTGGCAGGCGATTTCAGGCAGACGTTGCCAGTAGTTCCCCGTGGAACGCCTGCAGATGAATTGAATGCTTGCCTAAAGGCATCACCTTTATGGAATAACGTAAAAACATTATCGCTAACCACTAATATGAGAGTTCAACTTCAAAATGATCAAAGTGCTGCACAATTTTCCAAACAATTGTTAGATCTTGGAAATGGAAAAGTCCCAGTTGATGCGACATCTGGATTAATTACTCTTACCAACGACTTTTGCCGATTTGTAGACACTCAATTAGTTCTTATTGAAAATGTTTTCCCAAACATTAGTGAGAATTATAAGAATTATGCTTGGTTAAGTCAACGAGCAATTCTTGCAGCAAAGAATAATGATGTCCACGCACTGAATTTCACCATTCAATCAAAAATTGCTGGCGATTTGGTGACATACAAATCCGTTGATTCAATAACAAATCCCGATGATGTAGTAAATTATCCAACGGAGTTTTTGAACTCTCTGGAGATACCAGGATTTCCACCACATAACTTGCAACTGAAAGTTGGTACAGTTATTTTGATACTGCGTAATTTGAATCCACCGCGACTTTGCAACGGTACTCGACTTTCGGTAAAGAGACTTATGCCGAATTTAATTGAGGCAACCATTATTAACGGAAAGTACGCAGGTGAAAATGTATGTATTCCTCGAATACCAATGATTCCGACTGATCTTCCGTTTGACTTCAAACGATTGCAATTCCCAGTTCGCCTTGCGTTCGCAATGACAATTAATAAGTCGCAAGGCCAATCGCTTAGTGTTTGCGGGATAAATTTGGAAAATCATTGTTTTTCACATGGACAGTTATACGTTGCGTGTTCACGAGTTGGGAAACCATCCGCTTTGTTTGTGTTAACGTCAGACCAAAAAACAAAAAATGTGGTTTACCAAAGAGCACTACAATGAAACAATTAAACATTTCATTTTAGTAGGTAATTGAAATGAATTTTTACTGTTGTGAAATGAAATAAATATTTTCCTTTTCAAATATATAACAAAAAAATTTTTTTTCTTTATCTTTTAATCACCAAACGAAATGTTACATAAAACGAATCTGGTGGCGAAACGGAGTTCGCCGGGTCTGCTATTTTATATATATTTGTCTCCATTTTTATGTATAAAAATTTTAATTTCTTTTTTTACTATGACAACGATTTAAGTTTGTATGTCTATTTGCATGCATTTTTAAAAACATTTTAAATAAATGATTTATTTTATTTAAATGGTTGCCATTGACTACCAAAAATAATTTAGTTTACTATTTGCTGGACAGATGGCGCCTCTGTAATTTCATCACCATCTCTTCATATTTCTCACCATAGTACGCACCGAGCAGATGTTTTAAAAGCATATATAGAAGAGAAGAAAAATGTGCGGCACAATGTTATTATTATTAGTAGTAGATAATAATATAATCGATTATTAATTGTCTCTTCGTTACATAAAACACCGTCTTTGGTAAAACTATTATACTACTATTATTATTATTATTATTATTGTCATCACACGTGTCTGCGTGCTGCAGTATAGTTGCAGTTGTAGTGTAATTATTATTATGAACCGACAACGACAAACGTTCGCAATATTATACTTTTGTTATGTCGAAGTACATCGAGCGATAGAAGAAATCTATTATTGTTATTTTTTTTCTTCGCCGCAATGATTAACACTCATATAACCCGTCAATATTATTAGTTTGATTTTTAGCCGGATCGTTAAACCGTCGATTTCGCCACAGTCGTCGATGGCTTCTCGATAAGTTAAACCAGCTATTGAATCTGACCAGTAAATTAATATTCCAGTATTAGCATTGTAAAAATATAATATGGTATAAGTGTTTTGCTTACCGCAGAAAATATTATTTTGATTCCATGTAATCACCGCGATGATTCAGTTCTGTAACTCTATTGTGAAACGAGTTAGCAACATTTCGAAAGTGAAGACAAAATTAATAATGCGCATTTAAGATAATTATTATTTAATATTATTTGATCTCTAAGTCTAAAAAAAAAAAAAATAAAAAATCGTATTCGTCGTCCTGTCGAAGTACATGTTTTTTGCACACGTTTCAACGTATGACGTATCAGTCGTAATTGCGTTCATACTTGATTACCTTTCGGTTAGCAATTTAGCAATCATTTTCTTTTAAATATTGTGGTTTATGACAGTAATTAAAATTAAAGATTTATGCATAATTAAGGTTACAGTTTATATAGATCTATTGGCTTCCATACATTCGTAATTACTTACGATAAGAAACCTGTACGGTGAAAACACGATTTTAAAGTTGAACTTACTAACATTCAATGTAGTTGACTGTTTAATGATTCAATATCTTATATATAAAAATGAATCGCAAAATAACGTAAGCGCATAACTAAACAACCCCTGGACCGATTTGGCTGATTTTTTTCTTCAACTGTTCAGAATTGCCAGGAGAAGGTTCTTACGGACGAAAAATTTGAAAAAGTTATCAGGTTTGAGAAATATGAAGAGATGGTGATGAAATTACAGAGGCGCCATCTGTCCAGCAAATAGTAAACTAAATTATTTTTGGTAGTCAATGGCAACCATTTAAATAAAATAAATCATTTATTTAAAATGTTTTTAAAAATGCATGCAAATAGACATACAAACTTAAATCGTTGTCATAGTAAAAAAAGAAATTAAAAATTTTTATACATAAAAATGGAGACAAATATATATAAAAATAGCAGACCCGGCGAACTCCGTTTCGCCACCAGATTCGTTTTATGTAACATTTCGTTTGGTGATTAAAAGATAAAGAAAAAAAATTTTTTTTGTTATATATTTGAAAAGGAAAATATTTATTTCATTTCACAACAGTAATAAATTCATTTCAATTACCTACTAAAATGAAATGTTATTTAATTGTTTCATTGTAGTGCTCTTTGGTAAACCACATTTTTTGTTTTTTGGTCTGACGTTAACACAAACAAAGCGGATGGTTTCCCAACTCGTGAACACGCAACGTATAACTGTCCATGTGAAAAACAATGATTTTCCAAATTTATCCCGCAAACACTAAGCGATTGGCCTTGCGACTTATTAATTGTCATTGCGAACGCAAGGCGAACTGGGAATTGCAATCGTTTGAAGTCAAACGGAAGATCAGTCGGAATCATTGGTATTCGAGGAATACATACATTTTCACCTGCGTACTTTCCGTTAATAATGGTTGCCTCAATTAAATTCGGCATAAGTCTCTTTACGAACGAAAGTCGAGTACCGTTGCAAAGTCGCGGTGGATTCAAATTACGCAGTATCAAAATAACTGTACCAACTTTCAGTTGCAAGTTATGTGGTGGAAATCCTGGTATCTCCAGAGAGTTCAAAAACCGTTGGATAATTTACTACATCATCGGGATTGTTATTGAATCAACGGATTTGTATGTCACCAAATCGCCAGCAATTTTTGATTGAATGGTGAAATTCAGTGCGTGGACATCATATTCTTTGCTGCAAGAATTGCTCGTTGACTTAACCAAGCATAATTCTTATAATTCTCACTAATGTTTGGGAAAACATTTTCAATAAGAACTAATTGAGGTCTACAAATCGGCAAAAGTCGTTGGTAAGATTAAATTATGAAATAGTGCAGAATAATCGATGATCAAGAAATCCACGTTGAAGAAAAAATGAGTAAAATTTTAAATGAATTGTAGATAAGTGAAATATTTCGATAATGATGAGCAGTAAAGATGTGTAGAGATTATATAAGGTGGAGACATACATAGCAAGCATCAATGAATTAAGTTTATGCAGTCACATATACATCATGCAAGAATCTGTCCTCTAGGCAAGTTCCACTGCGCACAACTACTAAGTCTCTGAAAGCCTGCCAACAATATCATAAGCCGCCAAATGTTGTTATTTCTCCGAAGATCCTTCAGTGTGAAGTTAAGTGCTTCAAGTGATTTCTTATGTGCATTGTGCACTCATCCAAACAATGAGCTTGCATTGCATTAACAATTTTCCCATTGCACTGGATCGGGAAATATTGCACGTTGGAGTATCAATTGTGTTTAAATTGAGTGGCAACTTAAGCGCAGAATGTGCAGTACGACCGCCATCTAGAAGAGTCGCCGCAATTTCAGATGATGCTAACGCCAAAGCTATGTCACATCTTGATCGAATAGTGGCCAAAATCAATGAAATGACAAATGTTTTCCCTGTTCCTCCAGGTGCATCCAGGAAGAATAGACCACCAGTATTATTGTCCACCGCTTGCATTAATGTTTTGTATACTTGTTTTTGCTGTTCATTCAGCAACGGAACATTATTTCTAACGAATTCCTGCAATGTATCAACATTGTATTGCAGCTCTCGATTTAATTCTTGGTTGAATGCATCGTGCATCGATCGATTTGGCGCAATCATTCCTACTTCAATCAGTAGCTTGTTTGCAATAGTCAAGCATTGATCCTCAATCAGAATCAATCCTTCATTGTAGATTTCATCGGTTATTTGTATGTCAGGATTATTCGTTTGAATACGCAAGCGATGCAAGATATCTTCACATATGGCGTCTTTGTATTTGTTCCATAACTGAATTGGTTGTGAAGGAAAACATGTGGTGATGATAATTGCGAACAGCGTTCGTATTTGGTACGCATTTGATGAAACAACTGAATCTGCAAGTGTTAAATCCCAATGAGAATCGTTCTCCAGCAAACCCAATAGTTGACATGCTTCTCGATATGTTTGGCATTGGTGGCCATTCACAGTTTTCAAATGCGCAAATGATTTCGGTCCACGTACATTACTAACAGCAGTCACAAATAAAAACATTCATCGTTTCTAGGATGAACAGTGTACATACGACCTAGTGCATCAGTTGAAAACACCTGTGGCCAGTCTGGAACTGGGGTTCCTTGTTTGCGACGTTGGAATTTCTTTGTTGATTGATTCCAAGTGTAATACTTGGGCATTTCAACGTACATCAGCGTCGCTGCGAATGGATCTGCTTCACACATTGCAAAGAAGCTAGTCAATGTTGTCGATGGTGGTCTCTCAGCTCGTTGTGCCGCATTAGCCTCAGTGAAGTAAACTCTTTGGCCATTTTCCAAATGCACTGCTAAATGTACAACTGTGGGATATCTTTCATGAATTTGAAATGACAATAATCGCCACAGTGCTTCATTAGTACTGACGTATCTGCCTATTTGGAAGTTGCTGATTTCGTCATTCACATTTTCCGACGCAATACCAAACACAGCCATGTCGCTGCCTTTTGTGACGTACTTGCACAAATATTTGATTGATTTGGCCGAATGACAACTCTCAACGTTTGCATGTGTTTCGAAAATTCGTGATAGCAGCGGGCAATATGGTACAATGAATTCATTTCCGATCTCAATCTCTTGATTTTGAACTTTAACTTTGATAGTTCGACCGTTATCTTCTTTTGAACGCCGACGATAAACTGGATATCCATCGTTCCTGTGACTGTTTCAGCAACTAACGGTCGCGGATATCGTTTTGTGCACTTTCCATCAGCCATGCAAGGCGATAATGGATTTAATGCACCGCACGGTCCATGCACCATCTGTGTCGTCACAATGTCGTGTAGACGGGGATCAGTGACTGGATCAGGAATTTCAGCTGATATGATGTCATCCACTTCATTTGAATGTAATTTGTTCAGCAACCAAATTAGGATATGAGCATGCGGTAGTCCACGCTTCTGCCATTCCACCGAGTACATATAACAACGTGTGTCACCAAAAACTCGATACTTAGTAAGCACATCCATCATAACCTTGAGTTTTTGCTGAAATACTCTGGCGATTATGTCATGGCGATCTTGCGGTTTTTGACCCGGTTCCAACTCGCGTTCAATTTCCGTCCACTTCGGATTGCATGTGACCGTAATAAATAAATCCGGAGTTCCATAATTTCGCACGTACGTCATAGCGTCTTGAGCGTATTCGTGCATGTGGCGTGGGCTTCCGATATAAGTTGATGGGAGAATCGTCAGTCGTCCAATATTCTGAACATCACCATCTGAATGAATAGCATCACGCAAGTGTATATAGTCCTCAGATCGTAGCTTTGGCTGATTGAATCTGATGAACGCTAAACGTTCGGTCTCGACTTTGACATACATGTCGACAGCGAATTGCTGGAATAGCCGACCGCACTTCAGAATGACATTCTCCTCATGTGTACGAATCATCATACGATACGCATAGTAATTCATTGCGCTTAGATTTTTATATTCGTTGATACTCCTGAAAATGCAAAATTAAATGAATTGTTAATGGAAACCAATAAAAGTAATAATGGAAATAATTAGTGTGTGAATATTGTACCTGTAATTGGATCGACCATCTTCAACGTGATGTCGTATCCGTCTTGCCCTTGCCAATAAATGATTGGATATTGTAACGCATCGTACAAACGATGTGTCTCGTTTACACGATGCATGATATTGCTTCTTCGCTGAACGACAATGTCTCGTGATTTAGTTGGATCGCCAACAATAATTGCAGCAACATCATTAACGGTGGGTGCATTGAATATCTTCGCACATGTTCACCTGTTGGAGTACAATCCGCTCTTATGACAAATTTGTGCGTATCCGATGGCATTCGTTCCAATGCTGTTTTGAACATATTAACCACAGCATTATTAGCGTGAAAAAATGCTTGCAACTGTTCAATAATTCGTCTCTTTAACTGTTGTGCTCCCTGTATATTGCACCGCACGTTCAGCTGATCCACCATCGACGAAATGAAATATATTTGCAGAAATTGATGCGGTTCATCTGGTGTTGGCACCATTGAACCATGCAAATGATATTTGACCTTGTATCTGGAATTGCAAATAATCATTAAAATTTGTTCATGAATACATTGTAAATCGTGTGATGGTGTAGTGTGTGGTGTATATGAAGTTGTTATGTGTTGCAATTATGTGTTGGTTATGTGTGTTGTATCTTTTACCTTGCAAGTCGGCATGAAGCCGCCTTCTCGAATGATATTAGCTCCAAAGGAAGTCATGCGAAAGCAGTTATTGTATTCAAGGATGTGTTGAAGAAAATGGCTGGAATCGGGATCACTTCCATCAAACAATGTTTTCAGTGGCTGTGGTGGTGTAAGTAATGGATCCAGTTTGACTTTTCCACTTGCGCAGCACAATCCAACCGTTTCTCTTTTGAACTTTACCGCATTGCAATATCGGCATATAGTCGTCATTCGTCCAATATCCAAATTTTCATCATCACTGTAGTTCGCAGTGGGATCATATTGGAATGCCAAGCGATTGTATGATGCCAATGATCTTCGTGTGCTCACGCGATGTCTCAATCGGTCATTTTCTTATTATATTTTGTCTTTCTTCTCTTAAGTTCCTTGAATAGACTTGTTGCTGGCTTGCATGTCTTGTGCGGCGGCCGATGTTCGCACGTCGTTCTCTAGGCATTTTGGACTATGGACAGAGTGTTGAATTTAACTTCAAATGCACGATCCACATAATTACACTGAGCTTAAATGAAATTAACTGAGCAGAGAATAACTATCTGTCACACACTTTATCACGCACCGTTGCTATTGGTTTGAAGTACATGCTATGTATAATAGATGGCGCTGTATGTGAAAAACGATTTCCCCACTTTTCTGTTGAATTTTTCCTGAATTTTCCAGAATTTTCTTTGCTATAAACCTCACGGAGCCCAAGACCTTTCCAACGAATGCAAAACCGTGGAAATCGGTTCGTGCGTTCTGGAGTTATAGCGTCAGGGAGGAAAACCGGACTTATTTTTGTATAATAGATTCATCAATTGAGAACAGCTGAACCAATTTCGCCAATTATTTTTTAGGAGTATTTGTTATTGTCTGGAGAAGGTTTTTACGAAAGAAAATTTTTAAAAAGTCAACCGAATAAGTAGAAAAAGTGCAAAATCTATTCATTGATGTCTGGAATTTGAACTCGATACCATTGTCTTTATTTACTCTATGGTAGACATCTAAACATCAGCTCGATGTACAATCAATTTAATCTATGGTTTCTATAGTTATTTTAGTTTGGAATTGAAATTTGTTGAGTGATTTTTTTTTAGTTCACAATAATATCTATCTTCTATCTTCTATATATATAAAATAGAGACAAAAATGTATAACATTTCATCAATTGAGAACGATGGATCGATTTCGCTCATTCTTATTTTGTTTGGGTCGTAATTTCCAGGAGAAGGTTTATGTAAGAAAAAGTTAAGAAAATTGCACGGAAAATTAAAAAAAAATACAATGAAAAATAAAAAATACCGATGACTACTATTACTATTATTATTATTATTATTACTATTTTATTTCGGTAATCATGGTAACAATTTTTTGTTATTACTATTTATTTTCCCCATTTTTGTAACATTTTTCACTGATGATTCGCTCCTATTGGTCGCAAGAGAAGGTGCTTATGTAGTTATGTAGTACAATTTTAGTAAAATCCACCAGAAAACTTCGGAATCTGGATGTAAAAAAACAACAACTGTCACTGCAGTCCAGCAAGAAAATAAACTATATTAAGGTCACTATTGATTATGATAATTATAATTATAGACCTGTTGTTATATTTTGTTAAAACCATAACAACAAAAATAAGAATTAGCAAAATAAGTCAATGTCTACAGTAAATTTCAAATTCACAGCAATAAACTAACATAACAAGTTATACCAAGTTTTATTGTTTTACCAACAGGCAACAATATAAAAATTACGAGATGGCACATTATTTTATTTTACCCACCGTAGTAAAATAAAAAAATGATATAACTTTGAAACTTAAGTGTTAGAAATTATAAGCTTACGTACACATCTCGCGGGGTCCGCAATCCACCATGTGTGGATTGCCTACATGATAATATACTGCTCGCATAATCATAAGAGAGTCTCACGGCAACGGCAAGCAGAATGACTATAATATTATGACTTGAGTAACTCACTGACTAATAAACGTAGAGCCTGAACAATGATAGATCGATGCTTAAAATTTACACGGTACATTCGTAAAATCGTACCACAAATTTAGTGTGCAATAAGAAAGCATTTTACAAAATTCGCATATTAAAGTGGTGGTTTCACAAGATTTTTGAGAATCAAAACGGTCAATGAAAATATATAAGTTTTGAACACCGTTAAACCGAATATTAAATAACAAATTAATCAAAATTCGAATCATATTATATAGAATTGGCATTTTTAACGGGCAACGAAGTGCACGGAGCCAGCTAGTTTTAAATATTAATCAATATAATTTTTTAAAAATTAATGTATGTCTCAAAGATTTTAAAATAGGTACTCTAATAAATTTAAAGATCCTTTTAATATTAAAAATTTAAAATAATATTATGTAAAATATTGTACATATAAAACGTAAACTCAATCAATAGGTAACCATGCATGAAACGGTCTTGTTACAAAACAACTATCGCATAGTTAAGTTAGTTCATTGAAATTTCAGTCGTATTAAAACTATAAGTCACTTATAATTACAAATAAGTAATTGACATAATCTTTAAATAACTATTTGTGAATCCAATCTCGATGAAAAGTTATAACTTAATTAAAGTATTGTTGAAGTATAATTTTGTGATATGGATTGTTTGAAATTTATTTTATTAATATATGACTATTAAGTATTTTGTAATCACTTATTATGACTAATGACTATACTTGCAACAAACATACTCGTTTACTACTCGATAACAAAATATAATTTCTAAATTATCATAAAATGTAAATAATTTTTTTTATTAGTCATATATTTTAATATTGAAATTAAATTGAATGCATTTAATGATGGGTTGCATTAAAAAAACAAATATTTTTTAAGTTCGTCATGAGACTGAACAAAATAATTATAATAGTTATTTTGCAGGTGGTACTCTAAGTGTATGATTTTAAATTGTTTATATACCTACCTGAAAGAATATTTAAATAAAAAAAATACCGATTGCATAAATATTTAATAAATATATTAACTATATTAAGTTTTTACTTTTTAGTTGTTAATGTATAAATGTGCATATTTAATTTGCTAATATTAAAAAAAAAAAAATGTATTACATATAAAGAGATACTAACAACCATACGAAACGCTATGGCATATGGGATGTTAATATGTTGCATGTAGTTATAACAGTTTGTGATGAATTTTGTGTTTGTGTATTAGAACTTTTAGACGTATTAATTATTATCTAGTTATTACTATAAGATTAGCTAATTGCAAAATTATAAAATCATTATACTTCCTAAATCTTAATATTGCAAGAATGAATTACTTGATTATTTCTTATAGGTATAAAACTATGAAAATAATTTCGAATTCAATTTACAGTTAGGTACTTAGTCAAATATGCATTTTAATTAGAGTCCACGTAATTAAGATTTTCAAAATGCATTAAATATTTCTCAGATTTACTATACGTTTTGAAAGCATTTAAATTATGAATACGTATAATATGATGGTATCAACTATAAGTATACGTTCAAAATTGTATTGCCAGTTTACTTTTTTTTGTTTTAAATAATTGTTTGTAATGTTTTCATACTGACAATAATAAAACCCTAAATCACATTGAAGTCATTTAATTTTTTAATGTAAATAGCAAAATATAAAATAATATTTATAATTATAGATTTAGGTAGTAATAAATTAAATATCGCTAATATTTACATATAATTTTGTTTTATCATGCGTTTTTGAATTTAAATAAATTAAAAAATACACAATTGATTTACGTGTTAACAGGATCAACTTATCATGTATTTTACCACGATTTTTCAATATGTGATGTACAAGTACATCATCTGACTACCTATCTGAGATTAATAATTAATTATAATTTTGTATTCTTCGACTCTGACTGATTCTTGGAAGGCCTCGAGGTTCGTTTTAATAATTTGTATTCAATCAGTTAAACAGTTACATAACACGTTTCGTGTACAATGTTGTTCACATTTAATATTATATTATATTCAATATTGACTGAACCAATACGATCATGATCAAATTCAATTATTTATTGAAATATACATGTGCAAGAAGGACGTATCAAGTTGTACTTTCTGCATGTTAAAAAAATAAAAAAATAATACCTAACATAGTAATATGTTAATTTCTTTCATAATTATTTATGCATTTAATTATTTATTTATCTTGATTATACGAGTAAATTATAATTATATTAATTTTTAATAATTAAAAAAAAAAACCGGACTGGAATCTATACAAATAATTGTATAAAAATAATGTTGTGTATATTTATAATAAATTCTAATCTATTAAATATTAATTCTGTAAACCACGCAAGCAAGTATCATAGTTTAGTAAAGAGAGCCTAAAATATAATAATATTATTATATAGGCTCTCCAGTTTAGTATATTACGGTTTGTATGTTGTGTTCAATCAGTAAGAAACAACTCTGTACTAGCGGACAAGATTAACTAAATTTATACTGTTTGAATCGCATAAAGACTATACGTAAAAGTTGTTGATAGATCATAATATTATTATAATTATTCTTATAAATATGCATAAATACAACTGAGTGAGAGATCGAGACTTTCTTTTTAATCCTTTAAACTAGCGCATATTATACATCGACATACACTTACTTTTACTTGGCTGTATGATGTATGATATTAAAAAAAAAGCATAACTTCAAATAATATTTACTTATGGTAAATTAAAAGGGACCGTGAGTAATTGGCTTACGACATGCGTGACACTTTTGCAAGGGGTGGCACTTATATGGTTATATTTGGGTATTTATAGTCAACCTCCGGCTGTTTACATTACAATTAGTTTTCAATTTCAAGAATGAACACAAGATCAGAATAGGAAAAAAAGTGTTTACGTTGCTAAAGCCTTAAATGTTGAATACGTCTCTTTATGGTTTACAAGATGTAAATTGTATATATATAATATAGCATATGATACAACTCTCTCGGATTAAAAATATAATTTTTTACAACGTAAAGAAATAACGTAAACATATTTTATATTTCAACATAAAAAATTATATATTCTTATAAATTATAAACCACATACACACTAATTATACAATTTAGTATACACAATATGCGGATATACTATTTAATTATTATATGTTATAAACTCAAAGTCATTTGTGTCAGCAGTATGAAAATGACAAATGCAATCATCATTTATCACGCTGCAATGCTGCATACGTGCTAATCACTTGCAACATTTTCTTCTATACCGAACAGACTAACTAACGTTATTAATTGATTGAATAATTCGTTTATTTGTGTACAGCTTTTGACTTTTCAGTAAAGTTTATTTTGAAGATTTTTGTAGTTTTTTTCTCCGTCGAGTTGTATAATAATATGGACGATAATATCGTGACCAAAATGTATTGTTTCGGTCGATCGGTGATGTGTGCATATAGTATATTATGCATTATATTCATGTGATATTTGGCTACACCATACCGGAAATTCACTGCCAATATGTTTTTTCTTTTTGTTTGATTTTACGTATACGATTTTGGTGACAAAATTATTCGAGTGAAGCGTTTTTATTTTTCTCGTAAGTATTCTTTTTTGAGCATGCGTATTACATGACACCGACACCGCCGCTAATTTGAATTCAATTGTCGTTAACACGTGCGTCATTGCCATTCAAAATTGTTTTACCCATTAAGTATGCACACAATAATGCTATCCGTGCGATTATGGCGCAGTATAAATACGCACACGTACTTGTTAGGTATAAGACATAAGTACATCGTACACGCACTTATAATACATGAGAATTATATGATGTACGAATGATATGTACGCAGTTACGATTGTTATTATGTCGTATTATTATTTATTTGGTTGTCTTATAATATGTTATGTATTTTATTCCCGTAACGAATTCGACAATCGATTTTTACGATGTAAAAAAAAAATTATTCTCATTTAAATATTATATATTCGTTGTAATATAATATGTTGCTGGCTAATATGTTATGATAATATAAGTTATTAATCAACGTCGTAGCAGGGACATTAGGGAAAACCAAAGAAACTCATCTGGAAAACAAATTACCAATTTAGAGTCTTGCTCTCTAAAATGCCCTTGTGCTGTCTTTTTTCTGATATATCATCATATTGTATAATTTAATAAATTGTACTAAACATGCTCACATTTTTTTTCTTTAGTAATGAATTTATGCAAATTCTAGAGCTTTAAATTTTTTCAAGGAACATATTTTCAAATGTTTCAGTATTTTATACCGTTTAACATGGGTCCTGCAGTGGAATAGTTTGTGACAATAAATTATTATCGGTTGATTTTTTAGTTGATAAATGAGGAATTTATAAAGAACCTTTTTTTAGATTTTTAAGTATTTTTTTCAATGATAATTTTTTTATCGATATTTATCGATTTTGCGTAATAATTTTTGTTTTTTTTTCACTTATTTTTACGCATATTTTACTTTTTACCTATTATGAAATACTGTAAATAAATCTATCCAACTTTCTAATCAAAAACCATTCTCAAGTTGAAAATCTAAGTATTTTTACTGTCTTAAGAGGTGATGATTAATTTAAACACACACATTCATGAATGTAAAATAAATAAATTCATTGATTAGCTTAAAATCTAACTGCATGTGGGTTTTTATTTAAAAAAAAAAATGGCTTATTGCAACACTAACTCTTTAAATAGTAGGTATAACAATTACATACAATTGAAAATATGATCTTTAAGTATTTTAGTTTTTGAGTATAATTAAAAATGTCTCAAAAATAGAAGTTGAATACATTTATTATTAAAAGAAATAATTGGAATGATTATGATGTATACAAAAAAAATCCGATATTACAATTTACTTTGTTCAAAAATCAATTAATAATAATAATAACTATCATGTTAAATAAATTCACGAATATTATATAGATACCTGTTAAAAAATATTCACAATAATTATACGTTTAAAATATTGATGACCATTTCAATTATATTTTTAAATCTTTAATGATTATAATCGGTTGTTATACTTAATTAGTTAATTTTTTTGGTATACAAATATCGTTTAAGCTCCCGGTCAAAGTAATTGAAACTTTGGACGCAAACGAATATTACATCATTTTATTTAAATGTCTTTTCAATACTTGGATTTAATATACTCGGCGAAGACTCGGTACTATACTTTATTTGAAGTATAGGTATAGCTGTATAAGTGATTGCGTCAATATTATATGTGTAATATAATGTATACAGATAATAATTTTGTATTCTGTACAGTAACAAAATTTATTATGTTAAATAATAAAACTATAATTTTAAACTATAACTACAATGTGTTATGACGTACTATGTCGTACGTCAATCTGTTATGCATCCTTATATACGTTGAAAATAATATTTAATATTATTTAAATTTAATTTCAGAATATGATTATAATAACTTTTAGTTTTTCCTCAATTATTGTTGATTTATTATCACCATATAGGCGTTAAGCGTGTTTAATTACAATTGAAGTACTTGCCTAGGTTCTTCCTATATTTGGCAAGTAAGCTACAAAAATCCTATACGTTCATCAGATTTTTTGCTACTTTAATGGTATTTATATTTTATTATTAATATTTATACATTAAGATCCCCGACGAATGTGAAAACATTCGTTTTGTATTATAATGTGGTCTTACCCATAGGTATAACTTTTTTTGATCATTTACCTAACAAAATTTATTTTAATAATAATCTACATAGGTAACTGATTAGTCTCGTTTTATTGTTTGCCCCGTGTAATATATTACTATTAGGTCATCGGTAATGTAAAATAATATATTATGTTAAAATTTTATTTCAATTTTCAATATATGTTAAGCTGTGCTTGTTATAGTATATTAAGTATATTGTCCAATATATTATTGACATCAAAATCTTTTCATGTCCACCGTTTGATGTTAATTTTTCGCTGATAAGCCGTTTCCAGTGATAGACTGCGTTTTAATAGTTATATAAATTCTTAACATACCACCTAAAACTACGAAAAAAGTAATAATCTTAGTACTATTTTGCTAATTTAAGTACTGGCAGTGATTAGTAAAAACAATTCAAACCTTTACCATCTGTATAAACTCCATTAAACTGAAAAAGGATTTTTCCTTTAAATTACATAGAAATTGTTCAAATTTAGATTATCTATATTCGTTCATTTTGAAAATACAGCACGCATGTATAGAATACATAATATAATAGGTACGTCATACTGTAGCTACTATCCTGTCAAAGATAAAATTCAGACTAAATTATTATTTTTATTTTACATAATGCACGAATAAAAGTATTTTTGATGAGAAAATTACAGATAACCAGAGGTAAAATAAAATATAGGTAATAAGTGTGAAATAAAAATACTATATTCAATAATGTACGTGATTCATAAGTAGAGTATACATTGATGTCGAATTATAACTGAGCCTTGAGAGGAAATGATTGCGATAACTATAGTCATCTGCATAAATCAATGGTTTTGATGATAACAAAATACGTATATAGTCAAGTTTCATTTATTGTCATCTCTGATACATACGATAATAGAGAGAAAATCAAAACGTGTGTGGAGAAAATGAATTTAATACACCGCAGTGTATACCTAATATTCCTAATTATATATCTATATTAAATAGGATGACTAATCATAAGCAAAACATAATATCTAATAAATGTTTTATGAAATTAAAAGTCATAAGTGAACGGACATGTTATTGCCGAAGTCCGAAATAGAATGAAAGAAATACATCGTTTTTATAATTTGTTGAAAGTGTATTTGATTTATAGGTTTGGTGTTTACTATTTACAGAGGTCTAGGTATACGAACTATTTAAATTATTATAATGCTGATATTTTTCGGAAGAAAAAAACTTGTTTTTTACAATTAAATCCTAAAAATATATGCCTAGCTATTTTTAGGTAACAGTTTTAACGTTTCATTTTTCAGATATTATGTATTTGGAACAAAACACATTAAATGTGTACTTAAATAATGATTAACATATGCGCCCGACCTGGACTCTCTATGTAGCCATTATTACAAAAACTAGTCCTTCGAAAAATAATCACGTGGTTATTATACATTTATACTGGGTAATAAATACTGGCCTCGGATAATATTCGTGTTCAAAGTCACGTTTTAGTTCAAGTTCACGTGAAATTCATTTAGGTATCCGATTATAATTTAGAAATGGAAAATTAATAATTTGAAGTCTTTTCCATTGAATAATTATGAATACGACTATTATCAGTGGTGACCGGTGACTTGTGTGGAACAAGTTTCAAAATAAAATATATTAATTTATTTTTCTCAATCAAGGTATTTGTAATAGTTATTAGATTTTAAATACTTTAATATAAAGTATGAATAAAATGATAATTAATAGAAAACCAAATATACGTAAACAGTGAACTAATGAAGAGTGAACAATAATAATAATATAATAAGAAGTGCTGTTTGGAGAAATGCATATAATATTATAATAATTACATATAATATTTTAATACGCATTGGTTTTAATGGATTAGATGTGTGTATTTTAATTACATACAGTCTTAGACCATAATTTATAAAATATAATATACAATTTTTTTGCTTTTAATAAGTATATGCACGTAAGTCTACAAGGGTAATTTTTTTTTTTGAAGATCACGGAAAATGATTATCAGAAAGGCCACATTATGGTACTAAAATAATTAGAAAGAGACCGTAAGTATACCTCTGTTCGATGATTATTTTATAAAAACAAAATCAATAGTATAATTATATGTTATTATAGATCTGTTTTTCTCAATTTCATATTCTGCAAACTTCAAGATCAATTCACTTGCTTCATCTACACATTTCAAGGCGCTGTTTAAACACCCATCAATATAGTTCAGGTAAAACAATATGATTTATATTTAAAATATGTAGTTTGAAAAAAATTATTTTTTGATTGAGGCAATCACGATGACCTACAATTTATTATATGTATACCTATAAATATTCATTCGACAGACGCATTAGGTTAAGTCCATCGGGAGTTTGATGTCAATAAACGACTTTTTAATTCATACGAAATTACGCTAATTCGCATTAATAATTTAATATAACTTATAATTTCGCATTAACTCTAATGATTACGTATTAACGATTGCGTACAAACTCTGTTACTTGTCATACTTTTTACGTATTATTATAATGTAAAAAAAAAAAAAAACATTTTAAAAACAAAAATAATAATATTTGCCTAAATAATAAAATATTCACTCTGTGTTTATATTATATCAAAAATGGGTTATCAAATCGATGATATCGTAGACCACGACTCCGTTTCTTTTAGCTCAATATTGATTATTGAAATTTGCATCCATTATGCGAATCCATTATAAGTGATATACGATGTACTGTACGTTTATCGTCGTATAATACGACAATTCGGCAATTTGTGATTTTTCAATTTCGACGTTAAAATCCATCCAAACTGTATTTTAGAATAAATAAAAAATACGAAACGCAAAACGCCATGGCATACGTGAGCGTGTCCACGTAAATTTATCGTATTTACTCGTAAATTTATGCCGATCACAGCCCCTACAAATGACGGGTCTTGATTATTCGCTAGCTGTATTGTTATTACTCATTACTCGTCATATCATAATAATAATAATAATAATAATATGTTAAATGTAATATTTAATCGCGTCAGCGACGAACAGTTTGTCAATTCTTCAAGCGCCTCATTAAAAGATTTTAACTCGCAATGGCTATTTTATTGATTTCTTATTATGTATATTGTCGTTTGCTATACGTCAAGCCACGAGGAAACCCGTCGTCGTTGGCCCGTCTTCTCATCGAGATGGTTATCTCGCATAATGAGTTTGGCCAGCGACTGTGTGCCGTGGCCATTTACGATTTCAGACACGTTAAGGTATACAAGGATAATCATCGCGATCGATTTTGAAAATGTTGTCATCGACGGTCGGCGCACAGATATACTTACTAGCACATTAAAGGTAAAACAATTTCGCCAATTTCGGTCGATAAATCAATGCATTTGATATAAACTGCAGGCTAACACATTTGACATAACCCCGCAATCGATTCGATTATACTTGTACCAGTTATTATATAATGTTTTTCTGCTGTATAATATTATGTATACAAGGATTTCGTTTGTTATTTCCACACAGACTATATCAGTTGCTAATTTAAAATCTAAGTAAAACCTCTACAATCGATAAATTCGCACATTTCAAGCTTACAAGTAGTTTTATTTTCTTTAATATATAGGTACCGTTAATTTTAGTTACTATCTATACGTTTTATTTATTCTGTTATTTTAATAGTTAGTTTTATAGTTAACATCTGGGTATTTTCATTTATATCAACTGAAAAAAACACTCTGTAGATGTCTTGTATATACTCTTATATAAGTATAAATTCATAGAATTTTAAATTATAAAATTTGAGTTGATGATAACAGTTAACAATATTATAATATTATGGTTTATAAAAATTGTAAGTATATGTCATAACACTTAACTGTTTGAAGATTCTCGGTAAAATTATATTTTCTACCACGAAAAATAAAAATAAAATATCGACCTAAGCTAATCTGATATTAATATTATCTAATAATTTTTTCTCATTTTAGTTTATTTTCAACAAAACTCGATTGTTTAGGTTGTATAAACTATAGTGGGCATTTCATAATTCCAATGTTTTGGTCTTATACAATTATTGTTTACAGTAGAACGATAACATCTAGTTCAAACCATAGACATTAAACTATAATAATATACGTATTATATCTATGATTTAAAAACATTGAAATAAAAAATAAAATAGCATGCAATTATTGTGTAATACTATCGATCACTTAATGGTTGATATTTATATATATCGTAATATTCAATACGTTTGTAATAAACATTTTAATGAGTTACAGTTGTATGTTGGTGTAATGCCTACATCAAAAATTTAAAATTTTCAAAATATTTTACGTTATCATTTCAAATAAAGTACAAAACGTGTGTTAACAAACCATGATCAATAATTTAAAAAAATAAAAATAAATAATTCCGGAACAGTCAAAAATAGACGACCTAAACATGATTAAGGAAGAATAATTCGTTATAATGATATTTCTTTATGCTGTTTAATAATAATAATATTTATAAACTGTGTACCTAACATTGTGAACATTTTGTTTTTTTGTTATTATTATTTGTTTTATTGTTTGATCATGTATAGCATTGTACAAGTGTTAATAACACCATTGAATAGTTAATTAAATAATATTGTAAAGATATTTAATGACCAGTATAACCTTGACCAGTTCCAAATTAAGAAAATTTCCTAATACTTTTACATATGCAAACAATCCTTCCTCTTATTATAGAGGACGATCCCTATAGAATAGTATAGATGCTTTGTACATAGTATAAATCCTTTAATAGTTAACACTCACTATTCGAAGAGTTGTATTTATTTTTTAAATTTTAAACATACCTTTTTTGAATAATTTATAACAAATAAATAAAGGAAGGATTCCTTACGTATTATACACACAATTCTATATCTTCAAGATGTTTATGTATCTAGACACTTTACATTTATTGACCGTAATCCCTCAATAATTCACATCCGCGTTTTAATTTAATTAATAATTGAGGTCAGTAGTTAAAGTAACTTTTAATATTTAAAAAACATATTTTTATTACCTAGAAATAAAAATAGGGCAACAAATTATTTGTTATTATGCATAAGAGGCTGTCATTAAAATCCTTCGGAATAAAAATGTCAATAACAACCACTCTATACATAACCTAATTCTATAAAAATAGCTATTATATTGCTGTCTAACCTATTTAATACTATTATAATTTAAAATATAAAATAGATAATATTCGTTAAACAGGTAATTGCGTCATGATGAAGTTTAGATCTATTAGCATTAATATTCGGAAACTTCCGGAAAACTTGATATATATATATATATATATATATACATATAGTGTATGGTTTGAGAAGAGATTTCATTGTAAAAAATGTGAATATACTTACACATATCAGTTATTTGGATTTAGGATTAATGTTGGCCAACAAAAGTCTATAGAAATTTAGTCACGGTTACTAATTATCTAGTAATTAAAATGTATGAAGTTACATCTTTATCTATATTATAAAATAATGAAAATAGTAATTTACAATAAATAGAAGCTATTTTTTCTTATTAAGGCGGAGAGTGAAATAAAGCTTTTCTATGTCCTATTTGAACATAAATTCATTAAAACTATCTTCTACTAAACTTCCTACTTAATAAATTAATTTCGATAAAAATTGAAATATAATTTAACCGTGATAGTTTTAAAAATGTGCAACTGATTCAATAATGACCTTTTTAGGTCAGTTATTTTTTTTAGGTTCATAGGTAGTTTCACATTTCACGTTATGTCAATATATATATGTATAAATCTATCTCGTTATAGTAACGTACATGTAGTATATTTAGGTTTAGATACAGTTTTTTCTATTTTAGTTAATTAGAGATAGTATATAATAATTTTATTTTAAATAACATAAAAGTATATTATATCTAAAATAGGTAAATAAAAGAGGCGATGAAATAGACCGTCAAATCTGTAATCAAAAACAAGATCACCGACAATATTTCATTTCATTGGACACCACATAATGACCAAATCGAAAACAATCGTATTTACAAGAAAATAACTATTACACAATATTAATGATAATAATCTGAAATGCTACCGTTTATACAATAACAGTCTGAAATAAGTTGAAAATCTTAAATTTTACACGTATGCAAAATGTTCAAGATAAATCATGCCGATCATTAGTTTATATTATATAAGATGGTTCAATTCAAATATTAAAAAAAATATATATATATCATAAAAATATGGCGATGCATATAGTGTCTCACTTAATACATACTGGGTCAAAAAAATATGGAAATTCCTATTGTACCAACAATTAAAAAGAAAAAAAAAATCATAATTATTTTTAACAAAATAACAAAAAATAATTTTCATTAAAGCTTAAGTTGTATTAATGCTAGTTGTACTTAAATTTTGTTAGCGTTCATCGTTCACGAGAAATAATTTTAGAATAAGTTTTAGTTAAAACTGGCGATACGGAGTTACGAGTTGGGTAGACTTTCAAGTGGAAATATAATAAAGATATGTTGTCTGGGTTATTGTTCAGACCTGTGTCATTTAATTTCGACCGACTATTAAAAATTAACTAAAATTATTACTTCAATAGCTGCGCAATTGGATGATGAATTGCAACGCTCGTGGAATTCGTGTAATTGACGTAGTATTCCTTTTGAAAATAACAACAATCAAAACTTCTTTTAATAAATATTTTTGATGGTGTATACCTTTGTTGGTGTAATAGTATAGTGATCACGTGATATTCTAATTATTTTGTGAAAATAAATAATAAACAAAAAATAATATTTAAATTGTGAAAAACTCAAAATTATTCACTCGATTATAATTTATTGTCGTATACATTAATGTTCCGTTCCTAGTTCGGTTGTATACAAAATATACACTTATAGTATAATAGGTAATTATTATTATGTTCAATTAATTTGTAAAATTCACGGTATTGAACGATGCGATTTTATACATTTCAAATAATGCGGTTTCATTTACTATTGACTTCCAGGTAAAGGACACGATTTAACAAAATTACGTAGGTAGTTATAATTAATTATTAATGTTTAGGAATTATAAACTTATGTTTTTAAAACGTCTATAATAGATTGTCAGAAGTCAATGACTTAATGTTTATATAATACGTATATAATGTTACGAAAATAAATTTAAAACGTTTTCTTCCCTCCGGAAGGCGACTCAACCTACAGATGGACTTTAAAAATCTGTATGGGTAAAATATAACGTATTACACTCACTGTCTTAGAGTCAAATAAAATATTATGTACACTCAATGTGTCGATCATAAATCGAAATAGGCATCAACACGATTTGCTGAAATAACAAGTAACCGATAATTGTAACGAAAACGCAAAAATTATTTACGCGAACGTACATCAGAAAATATGGCTATCTATTAACATTTTTATGATTTTTATTACGCCATGGCGTGCACCTACCTGTTGCGACAGGAACTGTAGTAATTATTGTAGAGGCCATTTACCCATTTTAGGTGTAAATTTAACATATCCGTGATGAATAATATAATTAAATATACACACAAGTATGCGTGTCTTCGATGAATCGTTGATATCATAATAACATATTATTGTCTAGATGACAGAGTATTTTAATTTATTATTTATTTATTTTTTTTCTTTTGCATATAATCATTACGAGAAAACAATACCGGAGACCTTGAACTTGTATTTACATTCCGTTTCTATACGAGCGCGCGTTAAAAATAATTATACTTCTCCTCTTGAATGATGGTTTCTTGTTTCGGGGTCTCGCACCCACTGTCAATCTTACGAAATATTTTTCACGTACTCGCGGTATCCGAACGAAAACGATAAGTTGCTACTGGAAACATATATTATATTTTATACAGCGTGACTAGGCAGAACGCTTTCTTAGAATTCGCTCAAAGACGTTAAATGTGTACCTACTTTATAAGTTTAGTACCCGAAAACATCACTCAAAACACTTACAATGGTAAGCTGTTGTCAACAAATATTTTATCAGTATTTATTTTTTACCTTGAACAAATTATTGTTTGCCGCCCGTGCACCAAAAATATTGGTGTGCGTGTTTAAGTTTTTTATTGTTAAATCAACATGACATTTCGAATCATATAATTACAATACGCCGTTGTAAATTTATAACAAATAATTATTTTTAATTATTTGTCATTAGTACCTATAGAGAAAGAGAGAGTGACTGAGACGAATTTATCCAGCCTGACGACGAAGGTACACTCGTAAACATGTTAACACTTAAATCTCTATCGTATCCGACAACAGGGCGTTTTATGTTAAAACTCTGGGTCGGCCAATATACTCAGTTCAAACTAATAAAAATACACTCTTGGATTTGACTTTTAGATTAAACAATGTTATTGTACACTGTTATTATTTATTAAGTTTCTAAAAACTAATAACCGTTATATGTTTGATTCATCGTTTGAAAATATATAATCAGAAAATCTCTTTAAATTTCAAAAGTCAAAAATTGAAACGCGTTTGTCCGGAAAAATAAACCTCTCAATATTCTTTTACTTTCATACATATTATTAGTATATATTATTATTAATAAAGTTGATACCTAACATGACCACTACCGCGGATGGCAAACGAAAGATTGAAATTTTACTTATCACTTTCCAGCAAGTCACTTATATTCTATATTTACGTAGCGACTAGCCGGAAACATCTGCAGATCGCGTCACGGCTTTTTCCCAAATGCGCGAACCACGCGTTGACTACTTTCTCCAAATGCGTTAACCATACACAGACTTGTAGCGACAATTTAAAGGAGGGGGGATTGCCACATTAAAACCCATTCGTTGTCTCCCTTAGTGGATTTTTGAATTTAAAATTTATTGATTAGGTATATTCCTTCCCAACGAAACGAGTAAACAATTATCTATGTGTGATAAGATGAATTATTTTGAAATTTATAAAATAGCATAACATAATATACAGATGCTTTCATTATAACTTAAGTTTTCATTAATGTCGAAAACTTTTAATTATTTCCTCTTTGATACAATCAATTAATGGTCATATGTTATGGCTATAACTGTGTTTGATACGGAATACGATTGCGCACGTTTGTAGATGTGTTAAAAAATACCTTTAAGAAAAAAAACCCAATTTCGGATAAAATTGTATGCAACGTTGTCAAATGTATTAATTTAACCATATATTCAATAATAATATTCAGTACATGTAAAGTTCTATAATAATTAATAAAAAATAATAAGATATAACGAGAAGAAATGAATAATAGTAAAATAATTAATTAATAATTAAATTCGTCAATAAATTATCTATACTTATAAAATAAATATGGATTTCTGTCTGTCTATCCGGATTGTTTCCATGGCAATGTATATAAAAATGGATCTCTGTTTGTCTGTCTGTCCCGATTGTTTCCATGGTAATAATAATAATTTCTTTCGCACTAATTATTATTGCTATGGAAACAAATAATTAAAATTATTGCCATGAAAACAAATAATAAAAAACAGCGGTGGATTGTATTTTCTATAGATGCGCCGGGAGGCACAGGCAAAACTTTTCTCATTTTTTTTATCAATGAATCAACACAGTAGGTACATCACATTGCCAACAAATTGAAACATATAAGAGGTAGGTTTTTGTAATGGGCTACGAAGTGCACGGGTTCAGCTAGTTTTTCATATTCTGAATTGATTTATGGGATCATTTAGAGAACTTGGAAATAGTGCATACGATTGACTTCTCTCATCATACTTAGTTTTTGAATAATGTCTTTCATTTTGAAATTATAACTTACATTATTTATTAGTTCTTTTGAGTGTAGTTCGCGTTAAAATTCTAACCTTTACTTGTCTTTTACAATTTTTCTGCGATGTTTGTCGTTCTATTACATTAGAATTAGTAACTATGTTTGCGTAATACGTTTTTACTGTACAAAGCTATTTTTGCATTCCGTCTTTATGTGTTCTTACATGACTATACCTATTATCATTTAAAAGAACTTTTTCCTTTTTTGAAATTTAATAAGTTTAATTACGTTTTTCATATTACTAAACGCCGATATAATATACACACGTGTGACGATTAACAACTAACTGAAAGTTAAAAAATACTCAATTATATATCAGAAATAACGAAATTTTGTTACATCTGGTATATTATTGACATTATTATGAATCTTATATCATTAACAATAAACATAGATAATAAAAGCCTAATGGTTATGAAAAAACATAAAGTATTCATACATTATTTCTAGTTCACTCGTATATGTTATGGTATATACTGGTATGAAAATCGACTAGGTATAACGTTTTATAATTCATACGCAATCGTGTAGTTAAAAACAAAGTAAAATCGTACGCAATCGTGTAGCTTAAAAAGGTATCACTGATAACTAACGTATGCAATTATTGTGTTTTACCTTTTATATAAAAATGAAACAAAAGATTGTCAAAACTCACAACTACCTACTAGTTTTCAGTATTTTTACTTTCTCAAAATTCAAATTCCCTACCATATTTGATCTGAAACCTTTACAAAAATAGCATTACACAGTACCTACTTTAATATATATTATATTACATAGGTAACACTTTGTTATCATAGGTTTCCGGTATTGCGACGGTACGATGATGATAATCATCAACGATATCGTTCGTTATTCATCCGATGATAGAAAAACAATAAGAATAAAAGAAACATTTAAAATAAAATAATTTTTCTTCGAGTGTTCTCCAAGGAGCGTTCGACATCGTCCGACCGTTCGTCCGTCCACCCGACACAAGTCATGACGTCCGCTGGAATGTTGGTGCGGTGGGGGTGCAGAGGAACAGCTAACCGGTCTTCGGACGGACGAATCTCCCCCACACGGTCCGAGCGAGCACCGAGTTATTAAAAGACTTGACGGGCCACCGTCGAGTTGCAGTCAAGTCCAAACGCGGCGGACACACGCACACCGATCAATCTATATAATATCCTGCGATATCCTTCGGCGACGGGCCATTTACAAGTGCGTCGCAGGACACTCGCTACAATATACGCGAATTTCGAGGATTTTTCGCTTGACCGGTAAGCCAGACGACGACGTGACGTATTGTATATTATATATATGACTAATACCAACTAAATAACGAACAATTTGACAATAGAATCTAATTAAATTTCCACTAAACATTATTTTTTTATATATATGCTGTTAGTTTATATATAATTACTATACAATTTGCACAATGTACAAAAAATCACGAATTAAAATTGCGATCAATGGTAGTTTTTTTCGGGTCACCAAGGGCAACTTGAGACATTTAGCCCCAAAAATATATTGCAGCAGAAACGTAAATAAATTGTATCATTTCTTTTCACTTAAAAAAAAATGTAATATAACGGCGCAATATGGGTACTTCATATACTTATAAGTTTCAATAGGCTATATTATGATAAATAACAATATTATATTTTTATTTTTAAAATACTTCTAGTTTACTTTATCACAGCTACTCTATAAGATTTTCATAAACAAATTTTCATTTAATTGAAATAAAAAAAGTTCAAAATTTAGCTCAATCGTTTGATAGACAACAATTTGTACAATCGTATTTCAATACATATAGTGACTTGATGTTGTATATGTATATATTCTGATAATGCGGTTAGTTCTGTCAAATGATAGATTATTATGTTATTATGTTTGGTATACAACCCTAAGTATGCATTTATTTATTTTAAATAGTTGTCGAAAGAAGCTCTTTCGAAGTTTATTTGAATTTTAAAGTTATGCTATCATTATTATTAATATAAATTAATAAATAATATTAAAAATAGATGATAAATGAACTACACAATAAGCTGCAAATCAAACAGTTTTTATATTTTATTAAATTTAGTTAGATTTTATTTCAACAAAAAAATTTGTACTGTTACTTGTAAATATAAAACTTAATATGTTATAGTCTATAACTTATAGATGTTTATTTTGAAATCATAAAAAAAAAAAAATTAAATTGAAAATAAAATAATTACATTTTTAAAATCTTTATTATTCAAAATTAGGGACTATTTCAATTGTAATAGGTATTCATGTGTTATTTTATCTATATTATAATAATTATTATACTTGATAGATAAAAACAAAATACAGTGGAAAAGTTGTCATTTGATTTAAAATAACACATTATAATCATTACATTTTATGTTATAAATTATTTGTAAAACAAGTTTTAAGTTGTTAGTGTCTAGCACAAGTAACTGTAATAATAAACCTTTTTCCTTTAAGTTATTTACGTAACTGAGTATTAAATTATTAAAAATGCATATTTAAAGTTAATAATATTTTAGCTGTTGTATAACACGTATATTAATAAAACAGCAGGATAACTCAAACTGTTACTTTAATAATATTATTTTATACGTGTTTATACGTACCTGATTTGAAACTTATTTATATACATTTTTAAAGAAATTGAAATTCTCTCTTGAACATTTTTAAACAGCAAACCGTTTAAAACATAACATACACTACTACCTTTACATGTTGTTAGTCATATAAAGTTTAATGACTTTTTTGAATGATGCACATGGAAAATAGATAGTGCATTTTTTATATCAACACTTAATATGTATGACATATTGACGTGTCATAAGATATAAATAATGTATCATTTATCTTTACGAATATTAATTAGAATGATCAGTGTGACTGTGTAAAATCAAGGTTGTCACGAAAATGAATCGTCCTTACTTGAAATTTTGAATTTTCTATGCAAGTGTATAGTGTAGTAAAGTAGTAATATTATGATATTCTTTAAACTCGATGTCTTGTGGAAGTTGTCCCTGTTGTTTCAAATGTTTTTCGTATTTTCTTGTTCGTTTATTGCTAGCATACACTTCTAAAATCTCACGATTCAATGGCATTGAACCAAGTCGGGTTATATGCGCATGACCTTAAACGGTCACCGGGTCGTCTGCAGCATCTTAAACAGGTCGGTGATGAACTATCATACACACATCTAATACAAACTACGCATCAGGTGTAAATCATAAAGGCACTGCGTTATATTGGCATTATATTGTATCTGTATGAAAAAAAAAAAACATTTTTATAAGCAAACGCTCAACTATTTTTATTTTATGAATTTAAATTTAAACCGTTAAAAATTGATTTACCTTTATTTATGTACTTTTGTAGAGGTAAAACATTATAATCGTCAACATTTCATACATAATTATAGTTTAATAATCGTATATGATATCTTATACTATCGATTAAAAAATATAATAACAATTCATCTTATACGCGTAATAACCACGGTTATCTACACCAGATAACCGTGGTTATAACGCATAAATGAAATATTTATTAATTTATTATATTTAAATCTTTAAATTTTTATTCAACTTAAAATTTTACATTTTTTTATTGCACACATAATCTGTGATATCAAAGTGTCTATTGTATTTTGAAAATATATAGTTATAATAGCTATGTATAATTGTATAGTTATACAAATAGTTAAATTCAATTTGTATATATTGGTATACGTATAATTAACACATGATAAAAACTGTTAACCACTTTATTTTAAATATACTAAAAATATTGTAGAACAATATTTTTTATTCGGAGCTATTCAAAACGTTAACATATTTTGTTTACTTTAATTTGTGCGAAAGCGTATAAAATTATCTTAGACATAAACACTTTAAGTGCAGTACAATTATGCATATTTTTGATAAAAAAAAAACAATATTTATAAACCCTGCTGTTATTGATATAATACGTACTTTTTTTTATATAATATCATTATTGCATGAGGATAATTGAATATAATTTTTTTTTTTTTTAGAAATGCATATCACTTTGCACTTGGCATTAGCCGCAATAATTGGCTTTGGACTTTCCGAAGCCCGGCAACAGGAACATGACATAGGTAAGACTGTTTTTAAATTATAATTGTAGGTACCTACCAATTTCAACTGATTTTAATCATTCTAAATTCTAATGTTCTGTGAATAGTGATTATTGATTATTAATTAGTTTATATTATTTCATAAATTGAATTGAAATAAATACGTATATATATATATTTAAATATTATTGTCCCTTTTAAACAAATTTTAATCGTAATGATTAACGATCCTAATGATTTAACGTTTTATGACTGCCCCAAATCATAATATGGTAAAATTAATGACGATTGTTAATTATTAATAATAAAATAATTGATGGATTTGCTTTGTTTGTATTGCAGCTTATTACATTCATCCGTGCCAAAAGTCAGCCCCAAACGTAAATGAATGTTTGACCTATTCAGCCAACCATTTGGCTATGCATTTCAGGAAAGGTGAGTTTTCGCATTGAGATAAATTATCGAGTACTAAAAGTGTAGATCGCGAGCTACCTGCATAATTATCTTGTAGTTTTGGCGAGACGAAGTGTTATGAATTTCAGCCGAAGCGTCGTTTTTTTTTTTAGTACTATAAAGTAGTAAGGAGTAACTACTCCGGCACATTATTGTAACGAGGGCGTATAATGCGTATTTAATTATTTTAAATAGGTAAAAGTGACCCGTAGCGACTTTCTCAAAACTCAACAAATTGTTAGGCACTAACTGGCCATGATAACGGTAGGTGAAACTCGTACCGACACAGAATTCGCACGTGAAGAAAACCACCAAAATGCGTATAGCATAATATTATAATATCACGTATTTCGTATTTACCTGGATCGACCTAGTATCGAAGTATGTCGATGACGGGCTTATACACATTTTAATTTTTCCGTAAAAAACATGAAATATATTATAATATATGTTAAGACCAACGGGTTTCGAGCGCGGACAACGGTGCCGTTTGTACTCGTCATATTATTATATCATATTATGTTCTATACGCGCTATAACTTTGCACTGTACAATAAAGTATAATATCGTACGAGTGACGATTCGGCGCCGCCGACGGCGACGACGACGACGTTCTTTTTTTTTCGATGTACGTACCTATAATTATTAAATAGGTATAATACGCAATACACGATGACGTTATGTGGGCGAAACGAAAACCGAACCGCGGAAAACGGCGATCGGTCGACAAAAGTCCGTCCACTGCGGAATTCATCGCACGCGTGGCGACGGTCCGACGTTTTTTTCCTCTCCATAAATTCCGCTCACGTATAATCGTAAACCCTCTTGCATGCCGATTGAGTTTTGTGCCGTTCGGTGACACGCGCAATACATTGGGTATACTGAATATTATATTATTGTTGTTCACGATTATGGTTGGGCAAACGCCATTCGCTCTATAGGTTATAACCTTATACATTATAATATGCCTCACTGGGTCAGACGAGTTTCCAATGACTTTGTTTTGTATGTGATGTGTATACAACACTAATAATGTACGCGACGTCTAACCGTTTGTTGGTCCGCAGGAATTCCCGAGCTGGGCATCGAAGAGGTGGAACCCATCGTGATCGACGAAATCAATTTGTCGCTGGGTTCCGGACCGGACGGGTACAGGGCCACGTTCAAAGACATCCAAGCGTACGGCGTCAGCAACCTGACCGTCAACCAAGTCAGGTAAACCCCCGAAAGTCGACCGTCGAAATCAGACGTATTATTATCGTTTTTATATACCACCGTGTGCGGCGGACGTTGATATTAAAATATAATACTTATATAACGCTACACGATTTTCGTGAACTGACCAATGCCAATGCCAATGCCAAAAATATTATAATCGTTTACGTGTTTTCGGCGTTCTAAAACGCAAAAAGTCGGAACTATAATAATATTAATAATATTATATCACGTCGGAATAACCATGACCGGATGGGATATTATTCAATTATCGAAAACCGACGACGTATAATAATGTTAATTTTATTTCATAATACCGCGTATGAGCGATACATAATTTAGCGTATAATATCCCGTCGTGTTGTCACTGCTTCGGATGAATCGAAGTGGAAACGAATAAACGATACAGTATAATGTCATATTATATTAAATCGGTTAGCGCAGATAATGATGTCAATTATTATGTCTCCGCATGTTTCTGTGTATACTTGGTTCGTAAGTATGAACGCGATTTTGCGACGCAAATTTACGCCACGACAGGCAAAAACTGTGCGAATCGATATTATTTTATTCTCCGATTGTCCGTCCGTATTCGTATTGCTGATTTTATTTTATGTTTAACACAAATTGTTTTGCAAAACGAGAACTATACGATATAGTCGCAACAAAAAACAGTCCATTTTTAAACCGTGTGTAAAACATTTTCTCAGAAACAAGTAATCATACGTGTCATTGTATACTTATTATAGTAATTTTATTATTAGTGGTACTAAGTAAGAATATCATATATATTTACTAAGCATAAACGCCGTAAATATTTTTTATAGATATAGGTACGGCATTTTTTCTTAATATTTCCATGTTATATTCGAGTTACGGCGTTGTTTTCTGAAGCGACTGTAATATTATATAATTGTGAATATTAATAGCTTATAAATTGTTATCATTTGGAAAGTTTATTGTTTTGTTACTTATAAGTCATCTTATAATAATTTTATCTTATTTCGATTGTAAATTATTTGTTAGTGAATTCGCGATAGTTGAAGAGAACGTTATTATTTGTATAATAGGTAGGTAGGTACTATAACTTACTTATGGCACTTCGCTTTAGTAAATACAAGTATTATATAGGTCTTGTATGTTGCTAAGTAATAACATAAAAATAACTTTAAATTCATATAATAAGTCAATAATACTATTTTATTATTATTTTATTACATTCCTCGTCAGATATTTAAATGTACCTATTAAATTAAAATCTAAATTTAGCGGTCAAGCAATAATTTCTGCCGTTACTTTAAAATTTTAATTATTTATTTAACATTATCTAAAATAATTTTTTAACACCGGGAAAAAAATAATAAACATTTTAATTGTCTAAATATTGATGCTAGGTTGTTATAAACTTTTGTTTTTATGTTAGATTCGTTTTAAAAAAATACATCAAAAATATTATTATATTATATGCATATTTTTGTTTTGTAGATCTGATCTAAATTCACTGCAATTCCAACTCACCTTCTCAATCCCAAAAATTTCAGCTGTTGCACATTATAGAAGTTCGGGAGTTCTTATTATGGTTCAAGCTACCGGTGGTGGTGAATACTGGGGTGAATACGGTAAGCAACTCACAACCAGAAAAAATAATACTTTTATCAAACATATATTATCTAGCATAACCTTATTGTATTATTTTTTATACAGAGGGAGTTAAAGCCAAAGTCTACATCAAGGCCAGTGAAGTAGAACGTAACTCTCAAAAATTCTTGCATTTAGAAGATTTGAAAATGGACTTTAGCGTTAAAGACATTCAAATGGGCATCAAGAATGTTCACAACGGAAATGCTGTTTTAGGTAAAAGCGATATTTCAGTTATGAAATCATTTTTTTTACCCGATAAAATACTAAGATAAATACATTGTAACATAATTACATAGATTGATAAATTTTAATACTTATTTTGTAGATAGTACCTACTGTATACTTAGTATATTAACATTTTTTTATTCTTTCTTAAAAAAATTAACAACTGATCGGACGTATAAATGATATATTTATTCTGATAAACATGAATTATAAGTAAATTTAGTAATATTAGTAATAATATACGTTACCAATAAAGCTAATTCATCTACGTTTTATGTACTTATTTTAATAGAAGCCGCATTGAACTTGTTCATCAATTCAAACTCACAAGAATTGCTCAAGGAAATGAAGCCACACATCAAAAAGAAGCTCATGGTTGCAATGAAAACATTTATCGATAACTTATTCAGCAGAGTACCGTATGACAGTTGGGTCATCCAATAAGACTCGGACCCAGCATCCGAAAGGCGTCCGACTGATTGTTACTTCGTGCTAATGTAGTTTCCGAAATGGAAATGCTTCTCTTTGCACTCTGAAACGCTCAATAATATGTCGAGTGCAATATAATTTATAATTTATCACATAATATATTTTTTTGTATAATGTTATTTTAAATATGTATGACCTATAAATTGTGTATAAAAGACACATAAAAAAAAATCACAAATGCTTGATCTCGTCTGCACATTTATTTGTATTATGTATCAAAAGCGTAAACGTGTCTTGTACGCATTGAATATCAAGCATTTATTTTAAAACACATTATTGTGATCCGCTTTTTTATTTTTGTATATTAAACATTTAGTCTTATACACTGTAAAACAAACTACTTAAATCTTATGCTTAGAACCAATCCGAGATTATAGTTGTATAATTTCAATATCCGTTAAAATGAATTACGAGCAATTGTTAATTTTTTTTTCAATAATTGTTTTTCTTTATTGTATGTTCCTTTTCTTATTATGGCCAAATAAAATAAAATCATTATAAATAAATATATATTTTTTTTTATCATAGTTTGTATAGATGAAATACAGTATAATATTATGTAGAGTTGTATTTGCTTGTCTACAAAACACTCAGTATTGATATACAATTATTTAGCACCTAAAAGCATTGATTTTATAAAATAAAATACAAAATTGTTCAAAAACTGCAGTTGCAGAATATTGAAGCCTACAAAAATATTAACTATATAATTTATTATTATTATTGTTAAGGATTGTTAAATATATATATACATATATGTATATTATATTTAGGTACATTTAGTTTCTGAAAAATTGTTTGTCACTGAATTCAAATCATTGTATAGGAACCTTGTTTCGGTTCTGTACTTTAAATTTAACAGTTATATATTTATTAATTATTACAGTAGACAGATTTCAAATAGGGAGTCATACTTCACATTTTAGAAATATTTAAATATTATTATTATTATTATTATTTGAAATATTATATACATTTTATATTATTTGCATAATATCGTGGATATACCTTAATATTGTTTTATCAATGAATACCTAAAACAAAACAATTACAATACACATTCATCTTTCACCTCATTGCAAGAAAAAAATTGTTCTTTAGCTATTTTACTAGTAAATTATCTTATATATTAAATAAAACGAAACATACAAACTGTGATGTACTGATAAAGAGAGTAATATTAGTATCTAGTAGTGCATTATTTCTAAGTATTATAAATTATTATTATTTACTATATTATACTTATATAATATTATATTAAAATTGTTTCTTCCATACTTCCATTTAGATGGGTACGATCAATTTAATCATACCTGTTATTTGTTAATTAACTATTATTAAGAATTTTCATAAAATATATTAACGTACCTACGTGTAATGAATTACTGATGATTTTACTGGTTAGGACTTGGAAGCCTATTTGTTAAACTTTTTTAATTATCTAAACATTAAAAATAACTTTAACAAAAGAATACAGATAAAATCTCATAGTATTTTAATTTAAAAATCGTCAATAAAATACAACTAAGCTTATTTTATTTTATTCTATAATAATAGGTAACCGTCGATAATAGTTTATTTTTATATATTCTATTTTATTCATTTAGGAACAATTCGCTAATTATTAAACTTTATTTAATCACTTTTTAACAATTTAACTACTTACTATTAAAGAAACAGATTATATAAAAACATTTTTTCTTTAAATGATTCAATTATTGTAGTCAGAACTATTAAAAATGGTTTGGTCAAAATGTAATGTAAAATAAAGTATAATTTAAAGAGATATTGAGATATTTAGAATAGTTGCGTGACGTCAATGAGCCGGGCTTTTCACAATTTGTCTATAATATCTTGCATATTGTGTAAAAGTTGTGCAGCTATATATAATGATTTGTCAACCTAAAAATTATATTTTTGATGCTTAATTTATATTATTCATGTGTAATATATATATATTTTTTAATTAAGATGATAGTAGTATCAGAATTTTAATATAACATTTATTTTTTTAAATATTAAAAATTGTTTTTAAGAATTATCGGTGAACACTCCATCTATATTATTATCACTTAAGCGTGTCGATAGATTAATTTTAAAAATTTTTAAATAATTCCAAAAATCTTAATACTTAAGAAAAATTCTGATTTCATATACACACTCAGTGAATAAAATTACATCACATACGTAAAACAAAAAATAGGATATACTTTAAAGGTAATAATAATAACCTAATATATTATATTAGTATAATAATATTCTATGAATTTAATAACTTTTACACGTAAAATATAGTCAATACTGTGAGTAACAACGTTATGTATTCCATTTTACTTAGAATCAAACATTTTTTAAATAAATAAAACTTAATTTTCTTTAATTTTAAGCGTGCCTTCAGGTTTAAAATATACAATAAATAATAATTACCTTACAGGAAGTTTACTTAAAGAGTAAACAAAATAAAAACAATATGTTTGGTGGACATTCGATTTTCTAATATTTTCTAATTACTAGGTACACAACAATATTACGTTTTAAGAACGATTGATGATCAAAACTATGACAAGGTATTACTATAATACTATATTACTGTGAGTATAACCCTAGCTGAATTTTAGTTTATTAAACTGTCTATAAAGATAAATATTTAGTTAGACTATGAATATTAACATGGAGTTAATATTTTATTTTGTTATTTATAATATAGGTACTACTTAAATTAATGTAATATTAAAATGTGTAGGTATACTTTAAAGCGTAGGTACACTTAGTAAAATACGACTAGCTGTCCCTCAGCTCGAAAGTTAGAAGGAAAAATGTACGGACTTATAAAATGACTGCAAAATTAAATAGTTCAAAATCAGTTTTAAAAAAAATTTATTATTAAGTATATGAATATGATATAAACAAATTAAATAAACAGATATTAGTGTATTATTAGACCATTGACTCACGTAAAGTTGTATAGATTCTACTTTAGTAACCTCATGATCAGCTTAGTGTATGTTAACACGAAAAAACGTTAAAACACTTCGCTACAGCTTCAAAGCGCTATTTTACGAATTTGGTAAAAAAAAAAATTATTATGTATTCAATTTTATACATTATGTTATGTTAAACATAAAACGAAATATTAAAATATCGTTTAAAAACTTAATAATATTAAAAAGGAAAAATCAATTAATAATAAAACAACATTAAATACCTACTAACATTTTATAATATTTAAATACTCTACAACTAACACTATATATATATTTTTAAAATTTATGTTCTTATAACTTCAATATACAATATTAATAAAAACTCTGTATTATATAAACGATATTAAAAGGAAAATATTTAAACCCTCTTTTAAAAGTTACACTATTGTATTCATATTATTATGTTGAAACTTGAAACATGGGTATGCGTAAGAAGGTGTTGGTCTGCTAAAAATAAAACGTGTTTTTATTGCATATTATAATTTCTTAATAAGGTAATTATGTGTAATAAACGTGAGCATGCAACTATATGAATAGTAAAAATGAATAATCGTACAAATATTATCAGGTATTGATTGTCATTGTCAATTGTATAGGTAATATATTGTATATTATATTAACACTTCAAACTATTTGTTTGGTTAGTTAGTTAGAAGTTCAACAGCCCGAGTCTGACTATTGTTTAGTTAATAATTTTTAATATACAAATAAAGATGAAAATAAGCGAGAATGATTAATTATTTTTAAATAACCAAGCAATTAATTCCATTTATGCGGAAGTAATTACAATTATAAAAACACTCGTCAATAGTGTTACAAAATTTATCGGCGTGTCAAAATTATATGATTAATCGATCGATTTATTTCGTTTATTTTTCAGCACTTGGAAGATTACAAGAAGAATACAATACTGCAAGCGAATATTTGTTAAATACCATTCGTCATGTGTCCCCTGTGGCCTGTATGGTTCGTCTTAATCATAAGCACAAAATAGTTCTGATTTGGTTATTCTATAATATTATTATACTATATTGCATGTCCAAACCTTTTCCGCAAGTCTTGCACTATCTTAATAATATAAGAATGTTAAACTAAGTGGAAGTATGGAATTTGAACTCCGAATCAAATTTTGAAAAAAAATTATTATTATAATATTTTGATTGCAAAAAAAAAAAAAAAGATTATTATTAGTAAGAAAAGGAACAGCGTATAGATCACTTTTACACATATTTCATCAAATTTTGCATGTCAACATGTTCATTATTGAAATGACTCGTAAACACGATAGGTCCACTCTGCATTCTGTATTAAGTATACAATAAATGCATTTATTATCTTTAACATAATGTCGTTTTTAAAAATATGCATTTTTAATAATATGAACTTTATAAATATTGTTAAATTTAAATTATTTATGTTTCACAAATGATTAATGCATATAATATAAACATATATAAAACTTACGAAGTTTATTTTCATAATTTAAATTTATAAATCTTACCTACTGGTCGACGTAATTTTCATAATTCAATCATAATAAACAATATTTTTTGCAGTGTGTAGTAAGTTTTAAAATACAAGTTAATTTATCGTGTTTTACCACATACCTTTATTGAATTTTTAATTCAACTAAATTTACAGCTTTTTGTAAATGTTTAATATTTCGTTACATATATATATAAAAAAAAACTGAAGGTCAGTTTAACAGTGCGTGATTTGTAGATTAATTTTTAATTTTTTATAATAATAGCATGTACAATGTTTTTTTTTCAGAATTTAATCCAAGAAACGTAAAAATGGATGCTCTTCGATGACTATCTTTATCTAAATTATAGTAATTTGGCTTTAAGTGACTAAATTACCTAGAACAATCTTAATGTCGAATTACAATACTGTAATGTTTTTATGTGTGTATAATTTTATTTACCTGATTCCAATCTAATAAGTATTGAAAAGGTGAAACTTATCGATAAGATCGTTTCCTTACAAACAGATATATATCAATATTATTACAAATATAATTTTATTTATATATCACTGATATTTTATTCGTTTTTGTATAACATATTAGCTAAAATAATTACTATTATTAATTTATTGGGGTCATTGAGTAAAACAATATTTATAGAGATTCTTACATTTAAGCAATTTGTATTCGTGTACATTATTAACCTTAGATATAAGTGTAAAACAAATTTAAAAAAAATATTTTTTTAAAACATTATAAACATTACAATCTGTTTCTTATAATATCAAATATAATGTGTTTAAAAATTAACCTTGCATATATTAAAAATGAAGCTTTATTTTTCAATCATAGTGGAATAATTAATTAAAGTTTAGCAGAGTGCCAGTTATGAATTCATGGTTATAATTTAAATTTGATGCTAAATATTAATTAAACTAGCTTATAATTGAATACATAATATATTCTTAAAGATTGGATAGAATTATTAGATAAAATGTAAAAAAAACTTGTTCTTGACATTTTTCTGAGTGGTGTGTTTTCCTGAAAAATAGTATTTAGCGCTAATTTTAATATTTTTAATTGTGCTACATCTAAATATTAATTTTGGTAATTTACGATACTACATTAAATAAATGGAAATAATGGCATATACGATTTGTACTACACTTTTTATTTCCATGATTAAAATTTACAAAGATCACATAAGTTATTGCACTTGAAACGCAAATAAACAAAATGAACCACTCTATTTATATCACCATCAATTGGACAATTTTGATGAATTATAATTATTCCTTATTTTTACATATTTTATTATTAGCTAAAATATTTTTTATTTACATACAATGTACGTAGACTTACGTAACCTACAAATTACAATTTTAACAATTTTGTTTTTATAGCATCTATTATTTATATTAAAATTAACTTAACTGATAAATAATTTTAAGTGCATGTAAAAAATATGTTTAAAATCAAATGATTATTGATTATTTTAAAGCAGTTCAAATAGTAGTTTTGATAAGGTGAAAAATTGCTCAAATTCCAATAATATTTATTTAATTTTTTTTTTAGTTTTTTTTTTTTTACGAAAACTACAAAAAGCCAGTTTTTTCGTCCACACACTATATGTAATCTTAATACATTCTTATACTCACTTTTTGCTAAATCATCAATGCATAAATAACCATTATTTGAATACTATAAATTAAAAATTAATTTTAAAACATTTATACAAACTAGCTTTTAATAAATGTGCTATATTATTATAGATTTTCAAAAGACACGACGAGTTGAAAATTCACCATTAAATTTTATATTTCGAGTTTAAAATTGCTGTTCGTATTGAGCACATAAGCCGGTACTGTTTTTTTTTTTTTTTAATATTTCTTAATCTTTATTCAAACTCAATATTTAAAAAAGTAAAATTTATTGATCTTATATTTATAAATTTAACATGTAAATTCTTAATAATTCAATTCTATAAATAAGTTATATAACGGAAGATAATTATGAATCTAACATAAATTCATGTATCGTATATATTATACATGCGAATCGTTCTTATCTCAAGGTCACTAGTGGCTGCAAGTAATTATTCATTTCGTAAAAGCGTATAGTATAATTTCTATTAATAATAACGAGGCAGCAAAAAATAAAACCACCCCGACTATCACCACACTAGTCAATACAAATATAAATGATCCAAATAATCAATGAGAAATTAAACTAACAAAAGATTATAATTTTTCGATTCCAAGTGCAAAATCGACAACGATGTACTATATATATATGTATGTATATATAACTTGTCATAACAAACCGTTTTTAAAGTGATATTACAGAACAATGCCATCCATGATTCTCCTGTTCTGTTTTCAATCAAAAATGCGACTATTCTCGAGGAAAAAATCAAATTAATCCCTACTAAATGTTTTATACAGATTAAAATGTATTTGTTTTCTTGTCTAAATATCGGACTATTGCGTGATCTAATTATTCTGAATTATATAATATAATATTATATACTTTTTAATTTTTAGGAAAACACAGTTCAACTAAGTAATTCAAATTATTTTTTAAATAAAAACAATTAAAAATTGAATAGAGGTATAATAGGTACATACTAAATTTTTAGTTAATGATACATGTACATTGAATCTTCCTAACTTTTAACTTTCAGTAGTTCACAGTTATGTATTAGAATTGGCAGCATTATTGCTTTGAATTTTATAATTATTACATTTTATGATTGAGTTATACATAAGAACAATTCTCGAAAATAGTTACCATTCACATAGGATATAATGTTTAAATATTGGTACTTATAAGGACATATTCCCGGGTCGGCAATGCCATTCATAAATTACACTTAAAATTCATTGTAAAATTGGCAGCTGAAATACTATCAGTAGGTATACAGCCATTAGTTAAAATCTTAAACTTAAGTAAAATATTGTTTAAGGTCATAATAGTGTTTACACCTATGACTATCATTTATTTTATCCACAGTTATAAGACTAATGTGATATTATATGCAATTAAATTGTTGATCATTAAATATTAAATAATTGCTTGGATATGAAAGAAACAAAACACCAAATTAAATGAAATAAAAAGAGAAACTAATTGTTGGATAAACCCTAATCTAAGCCGCAAAGAAGAATCCGTCCTCAACAGATTTCGCATTGGTCACACCAGAATCACCTGTGGTTTCTTAATGACCAGAGAGTAACTCTCCCCCCCACATGGTAAACATACGAGGTACTAAACTATCCGTTAAATATTTAATAGCCGACCGCTTAAAGTATAATCAAGACCGGATTGAGCACAAGATACCATACAACCTTGACATTGAACTTGAATCCAATCAAGAACAAAATTTAAATATAATTAATTTTCTTAAGCAAACAGAATTATATAATGTTCTTTAAACAAAAAAAAAAAAAAATCGTTGTAAGCTAGTTGTTTTCCTATTCAGTATGATATTAATGTGTAATTAATATTGACCATTTATTTCTGATGTTAAATTTATTTTTACGATCAATAAAAAAAAATTTTTTTTGGACGAAATTACATCAAAAAAAGTTTTCCATAAGCTAAGAAGATGTTGTCTGAATGACGGTAACTATTAAATCAGTAAAAAAAAAAAAATCTATATTAATATTAAACTCTCTATGCTAATATCTATGTATATTATATATATTCAATAGTATGAGCAGTGAACTGTAAATGATTAATATTGTTCATTTGTTCAGTAGCAACATCTCTTCGGTGATTATTAGCGTTACGATACTACCTAAATAATATAATGATCGGACACTGTATTTAATTTATAGTAAATTAAAATGGTCTTACTAGTTAATTTGTGAACAATTATTTTAACTATATATAATCGATTACCTAAATCACCAACAAATAATATTTCGAACAAATTTATATTATTTATTGTGTATATCAGTAGCTAATCACGTTTACCGTTGTAGTTAAATGATAATTTTAACGTGTTGAATTTAATTATGCAACATAACATATTTTATTACTGAATATAAATTGTTCTTTGTCATTTGTTTTATATTTAATTTATGGTTAAAAAGCTGACCAGGAAGTTAGTATTTATGGAACAATCGTGAATCACACAACTGTCGTTAATTTTTTTTTTAACTTATTTTGAATAATTCTCATCGCGTTATTCAAAGTTTAAACATTATTTATTTGTTTGATATTATGTTTATAATGTAACTTTTTATTAGCCTTGAAATTCAATTTCCTTGAATTATATTTGTTAACGTCATCGTGAGAACTGATTCGATTAAATAACAATAATTATTAAAGACTAATCAATGCATAATTCTTAGGTACAAAAAGTTTAAGAAAATCGCAATTAAAACTGTCCTTAACCATCAAATTTTAAGCCTATATAAAAGCGACAGTTCAATTATATTTATCGGTTAGTATAGTAGGATACTAGGTCGTCCAAATCCCATTTACATATTAGTCGAAATATTTGAAGTTACTATTTGACCGGTATTGTATTCGTTCGGTAGAAATGGCAAATTCTTCGTATGCCACCATTATTATTATGGTTTTGTGTGTAAATAATGTTTTTTCAAAATTGAAGCCTATACGTAAGTTTTAAATTAGAGTAATAAAAAAATTATGTTATAAAACACGAGAATTATTATTGCTTAAATTTGTTTCATATAATAAAGAGTGTAGATTGTATAATTGTATTTTATGTTAATGGACCTAACCTAGCTAACATAGTTTTATTACATAATTCATGATTTAAATTATTTCTCATGCCACCTACCTTAATATTTTTTAAATATTTTACATGTTGTTCAATTATTTCCTCTATAACATTTTTTTTTTGTTAGAAATTAAAAGTTTAAAATTATTAGTTTTTAAGTATTACGAAGTTCATCGTACAACTTTTTTAACATATAAATTTATACTTAAATAGGCACTTAAGTTTTGGCACCAAAGTTTACTGATTATTCGATATCTTGGCAATCTTATTTTATGAGTCACTTATAGTTTGGTGTTATTAAATATTTTTTTTTGTTAATTCTCGAGTTAAATAGATAATATTTTACAATACTTTTATAGTAAAACACTTATTAATTTTTTCAAAAGTAAGTGATTTAGTGTTTTAATTTCATAATTGATAAATTACTAAAAATTTGTAAATTTGTTTATATCTTACTTTTTTTTAAAAATGATATCCTCTTAATTTTTAATACTCAAATAGGATTTAATAATTAAATATAAAATATGGTACAATTATTACCGACATACGTTTATTATGTAAAGTTAATCGTTAAACAATTTAAAATACCCAATGATCAAGAGTTGTTTTTAAAAAAAATTTTCATCGATTTTAGCCGATTACTTACATATTTGCCGCCGTTCAAATCCGGACATTCCAAAATGTATTATAGAATCAGCATATTCTTTAAGATCTAAACTTGCTGAAGGTAAATAATTAAGGTTTTTATAGTATTACTTGCTAATTGCACTATATTTTATACTTAGCACCTACTTTATAAAAACATCGAAAACACTATTTAAAATTTCATACGACCATTTATTTAAGGAATTCCCGAATTTGACGTTGCCCCTATGGACCCAATGTTGATTAATACACTTATTCCGACGAATGGAAACGGGTTGAAAATAGAGACCACCAATTTATTAGTCACTGGAACCAGTAATTTCACCATTACTCATCTCATGTAAGTATATATAATATATATTACCACACATACTTTTGCCCTTGTTCTGTATTGCATTAATGAGAATATGTAAATTTATTATTATCGGTCACTTTATGAATTAGAGCTGACATAGACAAACAGAAATATAATTTCCAAGTGAGATTCCCTCACATGCATGTAATGGGTAATTACAGTATCGATGGCCAAATCGCGAGAATGGTCATCAAAGGTCGAGGAGATTTCGATTTGGACATATGTAAGTATACGTTGTGATACTTTTGTAATAGGTTTATAATTCCTTTGTGTTAATGTATTGTCATGTCTGGGAGTTTTTTTTTTTTAATATTATGATTGCTTTTTATGGAGCTGCTTATTCAAAAATATTAAAGTGATTTGGATTTAAGATGGGGTGAAATGCAATGTATCGTTACTGGGAAACGTAATCGATATTGACGGTTTGAATTATATACGTTTCCATCATATATCGCTTAGAATCGCAATAAACAGAGGCAGTATAGAACTGAGAAATTTATTCGGCGGTGATAAAAACTTAGGTAAGTTTATTAAGTTGACTTTTAGATAAACTTGTTTATTCTGTAATACGTACAACTCATGGGCTGTGCAATAAAAAAATATTGAATACTCATTAAAACGTTTTAAATATTTTATTAAGTCATCAAATAAAGGTATTTATAAAAATAAACGTACATAAAATACTAATCAAAACTTATTTACCTAACTTATTATTGGTAATAAAAAAAATCCCATTATTATATAATCTGAAAAAATATAAAACATGAAGTACCTATATGATATAAAGAGATATTTAATATAAATAAAATATTCATCTAAATAAAAAATAAAGTATTTAACTTAAATCATATTTATAATTAATCTTTAGTATTGATTTTCTCTTAGGTGAAGTACTCAATTTGGCTATAAATGCCAATTTTGTTATGTTTTTCATGGAGCTCAGGCCAATTATTCAAAAAGTACTTGAAGAGTTCGTGTTAGACACTGTGGAAAAGCTTACGCAACACTTTACCTACGAACAACTATTTCCAGATTAACAATATAAAATCACCAATATTTTGTTTTTTATAAGTCTGAATACTAATGTTGTAAAATACTTTTTGAGGGCTAATTAATTGGCTATTTTTTTAACATGATTACATAAATTGGTAACAATATATATTATGTATATTTAAAAAAAAAATAATACATTTTATACGAATACATACGTTCATTACAGTTATTTCCTTAAGCTATTAAATACATAAAACAGAAAATAAATCAAGAATAAATACATTTAAGGTAAACCATTAGATAGGTATGGTATATAACATCGGACACTACTCTGTTACAAATATTTCCTCAATAGGTAAACCGGTCAAAATTTGATTTATCATAGAGAGCACCATTTTACCGGCTAGTTCTTCGATCATTGGCATCGTTAGTTTTCTTAACTCAGCTTTTTGGCTTTTTATCAAATCATTCAATGCTCTGTCTAAACATTTAAACATCATTCACAAAAGTTAGAATATTTTGATAAAAATACAATTTATAAAAAATAAGAATAAAACTACCAAGAAGATGAATATCAGTTATTAGTCATGCCATGACATTGTATTCACTTACTTAGGTTTTGATCTTTCTTGAACAAATTTTGAATCGATATTGAGTAATCTTTAAAGTCAACTTTGATGTCAATGCTGTCGAACAATAAAAGAGTCTCGGACTTCCTTTTAACCGTTTTGCCATTCAATGTAGCTTTGACTGCAATGTCAGCTAGAATATTACCATTTGATTTGTTTTAGTTAAACGATAATTAACCATAATATAATCATCTTATTATTATGTCAATAGTGTTCATCCAATATTTACAATAATATTAAATATTGAAAAGGCAATAAAAACATTGAGGGTTTTTTTTTATATATTTTTAAATAATATGCTATAATCACTAATTAGCAAAAAAAAAGTAAATCATTAGCTGACTAAAATGTTTAAATTACCATTTGGGATTATTATATTTCCTTGTTAACTTAACTATAGTTTAATTAATTCAAGGTTAAATATGGGTTCAAGGTTTGGTATAGTAAATTACTTTGCAGAAGTGGATGAATTATTTTGTAATTTGTACTTTTTACTGAATTAATTAAAAAAATGATCTCGTAATTTTTATTAATTATAAATTTTAAAGTGTTAATTTTTGTTTTTCTAAGTGGAAAAAAATAATTTAATCCATCTACTTAAAATTATTGACAACATTTTAAATGGATTAGACTTTAAAATAATAATAATACCGAACCTAAAATATTAAATAATTAAAATGATTGAAAAAAATAGAAAATATATACCATAAATACTTAGTATTTTGTATAATTTTCATTGTATTAACATTTAATTTAATTTTAAACCATGAAAAATTTAATTATTTTGTTTATTTATAATATATTATACCTATATGAGTTATATTAGTCATAAACAATTATGAAAAATAATATTTCTAATGTATATGTATATAAATAATGTTTAATTGAAAAAATTATTGATATATTAATACTCATTATATGTTCAAATTGTGGGAAAAAGTACTTTTGTACTGATTGAACAATATTTATTCAAACTAATAGGTAGTGAGATTTATTCCAAATCATTTTATACTAAATAGTAAAAGATTTCTTCAACTAAAGTATAATCATAATTATATTGAATTGAGTAAGATCTATATTTAATATATTTTTCAACTTAAGTTATTTCGCTATTCGTCAATGGTCAAAACTACCTTTCATTTAAGAAAACTTTTGTTGTACCTTTAATAGAAACCAAATAATTATGGTTATCATTTGAAAATAACGTTTATTTATACAACAATACTTAATTATTTATAATATTCTTAGCGATATTCTCAGTTATATATCTAAGAATTTATTAACGAGAAGCTAGTAAAAATAATGAATATATTAAACACCAAAGAGAACAAAATATTTTAAATACTTAAAAAACAGATATTGTATAAAAAACTGAGTGTATTTAAAAAAAGTTCAATCGATATACGTAAGTGTATTATTAAGTTCTGCTATGTTGAGTTTATTTTTATTATCAAATGTCTGTAACGAAAAAGTTATTGCGCTACTCCGAATTTTAACTTAAATTTTTCATTTTCGAAACCTATTATAGGTGGTACTAAAAGTATAAAATATAAAATATTATATGTATTAAATAATAAATTCTAAAAATATTTTTAAATTGATAAAGATGATACTTTAAACACAGTTTTTAAAGATAAATAATAAATTTAATAAAGTAAATTTATCTCGTTGATAATATCCTATACCTACAATAAATTAAATTATGATTATACTAAAAATATAAAATCATAATTTTCAACAAAATCACATTTTCTAATTTGAAAAGTAAAAATAAATTAGTAAGTCTACGAGTGAATCGTTTTACTTAAAAGTAGTATGGAACATAAGTATTATTCCTCTACAAAATATTTAATCGATAAATTAAACTCAATAGCATAATATTATTTTTGGGTTATTATTTGTAAAATTTAAAAATAGTGAAATGTATTTTAATGCAATTTAATAGTGAACTGCCATAATGGACGTATATTTGTATGGAATTTTTTTTTTAAGGAGACTTAATGAGCGTCCATCAACATAATAAATTATATAGAACAGTTATTTAAAAATAGTAACTATTTGATAACTCACTGGCATTTATGAATACAGGTCCTGTGCTTTTAATTGGCATATTAAACATAATTAAATTTACATCATACTCTCCTTCCATTTCAAGTTTTGGAAAACTAAGGTCGATGAAGAATTCGTTCTTATTGATATCCACCCTGTAAATAAGTTAATAAAATACAATACTTAAACTACTTTTTTTTGTATAATATATACAATTTTATACATTAAATGATGATATCATTAAAACCACACACCGATACACCCGGTATTTAATAAGTTTGATGGTTTTAAAGAATCATTTAACGTGATTTTCTTAGATTTTGATACTTACTTAAGGTCGTGAATATCGAATTCAGATGAATGATGAATAATTAAATTACGTGCAAATGCTTTGGATTTATCGGATCTTTGAACCGTGCCACCGAAAATAGTAGCACCTAATCCTTGGAATATTTTTAGATCAATTTCCGGAATGATAAATGGTTCCAACGTGGGTATGTTAAGTTCAGGTATACCTAAATTTGAACAATATTATTAAAAATTATGGAGGATGAAATCGAAAACCTATACAGTAGTATTTAACGGATATAAATCTATCTTAAACTAATTCAAATTAAAAAAATATTACATTATTACATTAATAAACTAATTACTCAAGTAGATATACTTAATTTATAGAATAAGTTTTATAAGCGTTATAATACTCAAAGTATTATGATTTATGATAATATGTTTTATCTTCAAGTAAAATGTTTAGGTCTATATAATCATGTGGTTTTAACTAAATTAGATTTGTATCGATTTAATATCCTCAATAATATTGTGTGTTTTTAATTATAATATAAGTACCTGCTTTGGAGTGCTTTAAAATATCCTTCATTAGGGTAGTCAAACATAAGCTTAATTTTGGGTCTGAAAGCTTGCATAACGTCGCGTACTTAGCTGAAATCATAAATTACATAACATGGTATTATAAATATGTTTAAAACCGATTGATTCGATATATATGTATTGTCCACTATACGCGTGTAGAAAATACGGGGTTCTATTTAAAAAAATCAAAACATATTTGATATTTTGTTCTCTTTTCAGGCGCCAAGGCAATAATGACCTTAAAACACATATTATGAGTATCATTATTGAACTGCTGTGACAAATGACGGTTTTTCATTTTCGGGTATCGAAAAATATATCATAAATAAAAACCCTACATAATAATATGATCTAATTATTATGTAGTTGTAGTTGCACTGGTAAACGGAATACTTCGCACAGACTTCCGGCCGGGGAATAGCACTTCGAGTATAACGCTCCCAGCCAATATCTGCACGATACGGAAAATATTTTAGCATGTATAGTTTTCTATTTATAGACAACACGTGTTAAACGGGCGAACACAAAACCGTGTCGGCGAAGGTGTGATCCCGAACAGTTTGTTCGAAAGTCTTTGTTTCGTGCTGGTCGCGAGTTTTAAGTCGGCCGACAATTCGAAATCGTTTCGACCGTCGTACATACGAATAGGTACCTATAGGACCTTTGCCCGCCGAACTCGCACACTTACCCAGTCTGCTGGTTTTCGCGGGCTTTGCCGCAGCCGCGCAGACGATGGCCGCCAGCACTACGGCTGTCATCACGGACTTGATAGTCTTGGAGTGCATGATGGCGATCGTGACGATATTGCAATAATAATATGCTATTTATAAGAGTGAAGTGTGTAATACGGACGCGGAAACGATCGGACGACGATCCACGCGAAAGACTTACTATCCCGGAATCGACGCGGGAAAACAAGACTATACCTACTCCACGGGACTGCTGCAGGTTGCGGATCGGAAACAACCCCGTAAACACCGGAAAACGAATTGCCGCCGTCGAGTGTGGTGTGCTACTGCAGTGTACGCGTATAATATCGCCTAATAAAAATATAATTCGACAAAAAAAAGGAATTATAATATTATATTATTACGATCTATAAGGGCACCTGAGCACACACACGACGACACGACACTGCGGCATCGACGGCTTTCGGCATCGGAGTGTTAGGCTGCCACCAGAAGACCGGCCATTTCAACTGCCGCAGAATCAGCCCGTACGCGTAAGCGCGCGACTTCGCGACCTTGGCAATCGCGCGTCGCCCGAGACGCCGGCGCGCGAGTTCACGCGCGAGAGCGAGAAAAACAAAACGAAAACGAAAAAAAAAAAATACTAAATTATTATAATAATAACGACCGGTACTCGCGCGATTATCGTCGTCGTCATCGCCGCGATAACATTAATTATTATTATAATAAAACAATTGTGCCACCCGCCCACTCGCGAGCATATACGTGAATTACGACGATAATGATACCCGCAATGCGCGCGCTAGTAACGTCTTCGTCGCGGTCGTCGTCGTCGTCGTAGCCCCTCGTGCGGGAAAAACCGTTTTTTACCGCACTTAATTTTTAATATATTTTCCTCCTCGCAGCCGATTCGCCCGAAACTCGTAAAATCGTTTGCCCGCGCGTTCCGTCGCAGGACCGTATAATTTTCAACGCGCGCGAATTCTTTCGTACCAAAACGCGTCGTAATAACAGGCAATTATGAAACCGGTTGTTACGTACAGAGACGTTAATAGTCGTAGTCGTACTCGCTCGACAATATCTGCAGACACGACATGATAATATATAACAAAAAATAATAACATATTTTCGTCGTTATTGTTGTTGTTGTTGTTGTTTTCGTATAGTGGCGTTCTCGGGAAATCCGCTGAAAAGGACGAGCAGGAAGCCGCGCGCGAGGAGGAGGTGGCATTGCGAAAAATTGAAGATCAAAAAAAAAAAAAACAAAAAAATTAAAACCCGCCAAACGTTATATTATATACGGTGTGCAGTATTCACGTAACACGTTGTACGCGTATTGTATTATATTATGAGTACTTGCTACGCGGTCGCGGTCGGTCCGGTTCTCGTCGACGATTTATCTCACGGCACTCGCACAAGTCGTCATCGGTGCTCGGCGGTTTAGTCATAATTATAATCATTATTGTAATAATAATCATAATCGAGTGCTATATAGCTCCGTATGAGGTGCCATTGCCGTATAGTGGGTTTATGTTTCGTACAGTGTATAATATAATTCCGGTATATAACGACCGACACTCTTAATTATATAAATATCGTAAATTATTATAAATGTGTGTATAATATCATTATAATACACACGACTTCGACGTCGTCGTCGTCGTCGTTTCGACTCGACGCTCGGCGTATTATAAACAAATTATAAACGTTTGCCCGAAACGCGTATATATAGGCTCGCAATCGCCTTGATCGCCGCGTGCGTTTTATTCGCCGATTCTTTTTCATACATATTATTACCTCCACGGGTAATCGTTTTATTTACGACGATATATACGTCCCGTAATGATGTATACGCGCGTTATATAAGACTTATATATGTAGCTGCAGGTAAATAGCGTACGAACGATTGTTATTACAATCATCTCGTACCTGAGTCGTACTGCTCGCTGCAGCAGTATTTGATACATAATAATACTACGATATTATAAAGTGCGATTAGCCTGCGAGCGCACGAGTTACCCTTGTTTTTAAACAGTGCGCTTTTGAGTTTTGACAAAAGCCGATTGACCGAGCGAAAAACGCTCTAGATACGCCGAAAATGGGGGGGGGGGGGTGTTTCGTTTGAAGATCATCCGAAATATCAAGAATTTGAAAATACTGTCTTTAAGTATGTATTTCAAAGGTATTTTCAAAAAACAATACTATCCGTAGTATAAAAACGCAGATTGAAACACACCGTGATTCATGACATGATCGTTATTACTATTGATCATAAAAAATATGTTGTAAAGTATCAAGCCTACCTACTAATGTGTCCGATTGACCAAAGGCGTTTTATTTACAGGTTTAAATGCGCGAGCTTCATCAAACGATGTAATCTATCCAATCGATAAGTATCCTTGTTAATTATACATCTTTAAGTGTTTAACATGGATTTATAAATGTCTCTGATTGCCGTATGTCCGTTATTGTCCAGGACATACCTTATTAGTCTAATTAAAACATAGGTACCTACAATTTAAGTCTGTGACGTCAATACATTATACAAATGTTTGTGTACACGGATTAATCGTCAGATTTTCAATGATACTTACCTAATTTTCCTATTAATTGATTTGAATCATTAAATCCATTGGAAAATTACAATAATAACAGTAGCGTATCTACATTCTAGGTATAATCGTATTAGTTATTATACACATTATAATCTTAACGCTGTAACCTTAAGTTTGTATTTATTAAATTTCAATCATAATTTATCAACAAAATACTTGAAAATCACCTGTAGCATCTCCCTCACACATATAAGCCACCAAAAAATTGAATGCCACGAGTAGTGGCCTGTACTTTGCCACTACAGTAACTACACTTGAATAACTTGATAGGTAATAATATAAAATATTGAACTAAGTGAAAAGTACCTAATCTAATCCTATTCGATGGATGAATATAGTATGCCACTGATGATATTATTATTATTATTATTGGTTAGTTTTAACTTTTAATAAATTATGATTACAGCATAATATGATATTATAGCAATGTTTATTTCTTTACGATTAGAGTATTATTGTGTATTCTTTTTAATAATATTACTGCTGAATTAATATACCTATACATTTTATAACATTATTATCAAGGAATAAAAAAATTATTTTAAATCATCATAGTTAGATGGTACAACACTATCAAGCTAAATACTCAATAAAAAAGTTATAAAATAAACAATTTGAACTTTTATTGTGAAAATAACATCGATAATTTAACTCATGTATAATAGTACAACATTAAGCTATATTAGACTAGCTAGCTAATAAGATCTTTAATTCTATAATAAAAATAATATAATATAATATAAATAATACTTACTTATATTACACTAAGTTTAAAAAACATGGTTTTTTCACAGTATAGTAAATTAAAGTTTGTAATTGTATTAACACTCCAAAATCAGTATTTTATTATAATATAATCTACTGTAGATTGATAAATCCATTGTAGGTATTAAACTAAATTCTAAAAGTTGTCATAAAAACAATAAGGCTATTTGAAAATTTAACATTTAACTATAAATTATGTAGATATAGGTAATGTTAACTGAACGTCATTAGAAGTTAGATCTAGACAATAGGTACCTAGTAATCTCATATTACATTTATAATAATTATATACCTAGTGAAATTAATTTTATATTTTAATTACTGATTAGCTTTGTACGTTAATTTAAGCTACTCTCTATTAATGTATATAATCCATGTACACTTAAAATTCTACAATATTTATACTAATTAGTATATTTCCATACTTCCATATTTACGAAGAATAAAATTAAAAAGATAATACCATCATTCGGTATTCTTTCTTCTTTCACGACATTGCGGAAATGTATTAATCTAAACTTAAGTCAATTTATGACCCATGTAATTTAATTTTAGTAGCGCGCAAAACCAATATAAAATTATAAAATTATTTTTACTATAAATTTATAAAGGATGTGAAGTCTGATAAAAATTCTCATTTTAAAATAAGAAAATATAATATCCATTCGGTAACTACTAGGAAACACTGAGTAAAATATAAATAGATATATTAGATAATGGTTACCGTGTCTTGATAAGATCTCCGGAAAATTGTTTAGTGCTTTTTTATATATACATTTTATTATATACCTAAGATTATACACACTTACAGCCCACACAAATTGTTTAATAATGAAACTTGATTGTTAAAATTTAGGATGGTAAAAAACACAATAATTATTAACAAATGCATAGAAGTGCGTTGCAAGTTGCCCACACTTTATAGCTATATATGTAAATCTATTTAAGTTCTAAAGCCATAATCTGAGTCATACGTGTTGCAATTACTAGCAATGCACCGAAATAATTGAAGGTAAAATGTTAGTATAATTAAAATCATTATGATTATAATCGATTTACTTCGAATAACATTGTTTTGTTGTAGAAATAGATTTTGTTATATAAAACTTAAACTGAGTTAGGTATGCATTGTATGTTGAACAGTTATCAAGTCACATGAAAAATAAGTAAATGTAGAATGATGTAGAAAAAGCTTGTTTCAATATTTTTTTTTCTTTCAAAACTTTACTCTAACATATTGAGTTAATTTTACTGTAGAACATAATATAATATAACAGGAAATTATTCTTACATCCGCAATTTAATTAAATGATTCATTTTATAAATACACACTGTAAAAAATAAAAGTGTAGCTTAAAATAATCACCTTGCATGTCAATAAATTATTTTTTTTTAATTTGCCTTATACACAATATATTGATAATGTATATATTATTAATGTCTTGTATATGGGCATATATTATGAGTCCATATATTATATCTGTGGTATAGCCTAAAAGTATATGGATTGATTAAAATCAAGTATGCTTAATCCCTCATCCCCGTTTTTTATTAAATAACAAAATATGTATTTAAATTCTGATTTTTAAAACTTGAGGTTTACTTATTATAATAACCATATTTTCAATTGCCTACACTTTTTAGACCATTTATGGAGTGCCTTATAGCGTAGTCAACTTACTTTTATCATAAAAGAATCAGACTTACCTATTCAATGAACATTATTGTTACTCAAATGACTTTGAAAATGTTTATGTATCTAAACCAAAATTTGATCTAGTAGTTTTTGAGTTATTGAAGTTTCAGGAAAAAGGATAATAAATTTAGAATACAAATATATAGTGCTTATGATGATTTGAAATGTTGAAAATTTTTTGTAATTAATATTTTATATTTTTAAATTTTAAATGAAGAAATAATGATTGTATTTATTTGATGATCATGGGTCATTTTTTCAGTCTATCATCATGTGACGCATTAAAAATACTTTAATTTTCAACTTAAGGATTGGATCTTGTTTGTTATTTGGTAGATTAAAGTAAAAAAAAAATTCTAGAATTTTTCAAAATACGAATAACTCAAAAAACAAAATAAATTTAAGAAAAACCATGAATTTTTAAGTAAAATCAGTGTTTAACAAAATTAATATTGTATTTTTAGTGTACCTAATTCAAAAACGAATAACCTTACACTATAAAGATTTATTTGTCGTTCTCAATTATAAGAAAAAATGTGATTAAGACTCATTGTTTCCCAGTGCTCTTCAATTAGCTAACAAGGTTTCCACTTCTCTAGATTGCTGTGTATCCAATCGTGATTGTTTTAGATTAAACGTTTTTCTTACATTATATTTTTTAATATATTAAACATTTTTGTTTAGTTTTAAATAATATTATTTTCTTATACTTTAATATCTAGTTTTTTTCTTTTTAGATGTGAGTATTTTTATTAATTATTTTTTATAATATTGTTAATGTATGTAATTTTTTTTATTATTTTTGATTAAGTCTATGGTTAAAGGACATGAGTCGATTAAATCAATATAAAATAAAAAAATTAAGGAAAAAAGTGAATTTATACGCAAAACTAATTTTTGATAAAATCAATTTTGTTTCTCGACTTAACTCAATAACGAATAATTTTAGACAATTAAAATATTCATCAAATGATTAAAATTGTTATATTTTATAGTGAATATAATGTATATTGTTTAGCATTTTATATACATGATAACATTTTCAAAATATGTTGGCTTATTTTGAAAACTTTTTGAAATTGTTTTCATATAAATGTCAATAAGAAAATTTGGACCTTTTCCGTTAGTTCACTACCACTACTTTTTTTGATTTTTCTGTTCATTCACTAACATTAATCCATAAACATATTATTTAGATTCTGGGGGTATGAAGTGTGCTTTATGTGTATATAGTTACTACCAATAACTATATGCGTGTTTCGGCACTCGTCGCTACGCTCCTCGGCGCCGTCGCTACGCTCCGCACAAATCGAAAATATCCCTCGACTTGCTATGCAACGCCACCTCAAGTAAGTCACAGGATAATCACTGCCCATATACTACGACATAACTTACCCTGTGACTTACTTGAGGTGACGTTGCATAGCAAGTCGAGGGATATTTTCGATTTGTGCGGAGCGTAGCGACGGTGCCGAGGAGTGTAGCGACGAGTGCCGAAACACGCATGTGTGGTCATTGGTAGTGAATAAACGGAAAAGGTCCGAAAATTTTCACTGGGTAAAAAATGATTTAAACTTAATGTAATATTTATTTGTTTATAGTTCGATCAAAATAATCTAAAAAGATTAATCTAACGACGATCTTCTTTACAATTTTTCAATAATAAAGGTTAGTTTCATTTGAAAAAAGAAGTTAGGTTAATATTATTAGTTATTTGTATTTAATCGTTTGATCTAATCTTTCAAATTTCAAGGATTACTAAAATAGGTAAATACTCGGTTTATTTTTTAAAAAATTATTATTATTACCTTGATCTTTGGCATCTGGTCTATGGAATTGACAAAATATATCTTTGAAAAATATATTTTTTCTAATACCTTGAAAATAAAAATTATAGAACCTCAGGAAACACAAAATACATATTTTGATAGCTTTAGTTCACTTATACTATTTTAAGTTTATAACTTAAAAGTAGGTATAAAAAGAAAAAAAAATAGAACTCGAAAAAATATTGCTATAAATTCATATATTAGCTATAATAGGTACCTATAACAAAATTTCTTTATTCATGATTGTATTGTTATTTATGAAGGTTAATATTAGGGTGGTTCTAAAATTTCAAGTTGACGTTTTTTCACTTCACCCCTTTAAACAGTAAATATACATACAAAAATGAACTATATAAAATATTAGATCAATCGAACAAAATTAAACCATTCCTATTTTAACTTAAAGTTTGAACTTTTACAATTTTTCAAAAAAATTTTGATTTTTTACTTATTTCGTAAACCAGTCGCCAAATTGAAAATTATAAAAGAAAGTAACTTAGTTTAGAACAAATTTTGTTACACATTTTTTTTTATACACCAAATTGTTCATGAGATATATTGACTCTAGAATATAAAAAACATTTTTTTTCAATATTATTAATTATATTTCAACATTTTTTACTACTAGTGTTTATTGTTTGGAATATAGTAGTGTATTGTATACTGAATAACATTAGCTTTCAATATTATCCATATCATATATCAGTTGGTGTCAATAAATAATATTTTTTAAGCACATATTGTGATGATCGATAGTTTTTTCTGCGTACTCTAAAATCTGACTGTAGGCAAAAAATGTAAGCAAGAAACTATGAAATAAATAGTTTTTTAGTGATACGTGTTTTTTATGTTATTTATCTTTATCACGTGCTTGTCTCGAATCAACTTCATCTAGATTGGTTCCTGACAGAATGTATAATCTATAGTCTATACTTAAAGAATATGGAATTTGCAAAAAGCTAACGAAAACAGCAAAAAATTAGAATAATAATACTTATAGTAGGTATTACAGTTAAATAAAGAAAATATCCTACAGGTACGTACTGTACTTGATACTGTGGACGATATACATTTCGGAAATTATTACAATTATTTTTTTAAATTGTGTGTCTAATTTTTGATATGATTTTTGATTTGAAGAATTATATAATGTCAAAAAATAAAAAGTATCAATTTATTGTCTTTTCTGTAACGTACAGGCTATGAATTTTAATTAAAAGTTCTTGTGACTTCCATTAGTAAATAGATACATTATAGTAAGATTGATACAATAGTATGAGAAGAGTTGCTATAATTATTATTAAATTTTTATTCCTGATCTGCTGTTAATCAGTCGAATTAAAATTATCGATAGTAATTAATTTATGATATCTGCATCGCTTTAATACATTTTGTTAAAAGTTAAAACATGTCTTAAAAAAATGAACGGCTATTAAAAATAAAAACACATCAAATGTCTTTATTAATGTATACAGTCATTAAATAATAGCGAATAATTGTGTTATTGTTACCTAATGTATACCTAATTGTAGTATGAACCATTCGTAATAATTCTATTTGATATCATCTATTATACTCGACCTTCTATAGAATACCTACAGTTCACACCTTGTTGAGGTAATTAGTATGTTTATCGTAGTTTTTCCTTGAAAAACGTCAAAATTTTTATATTATCTATAATTTTTCAAATTATTTGATTCTAACAAAATAATGCTTTACAAACCACTGCCTGACCATAAAAAACCTAATACCATAAACATATTAGATATATATAAGTATACTAAGGAATTTTTTTTTTTGTCCTCTGATTAATTCGATTTTCTATGAACATTTTAAGATTACCTATGTGATATTATATTGTCAACCACATTTATTTATTTATTTGTACGTTCTAAATTCATTGTCAGAAAAAAAACTATTTTACATCCGCTAGAAATTTTTATGAATTTGCTAGTTCATAAAGATGTCTTACTCAATCCAAACAAAAAGCTAAATCGACAGATCAAAATACCTTTCATGTACTGTGAAAAATGCCACACAAAAAAAATCCATTGCTTAAAACAGCTGTCTAATCGTTAACCTAAAAGAAAAACAACCGGGTTTCGAGTTATCTTGACGAATCTATAGACAACACTAAACTGAATTTAAACTGACCAGGTAAAATGCTACTGAAAATACTTGCTAAAGATTTTTGGAGTAGAACAAACAATGAAATAGGTACATAGTTCTAGAGTTTTCTCGAACCAAATTCAAAAAAAGAATTGAAAGTATTTATAAATGCAGTAAAATTAATAAATTTGATGTATAAGATGACTGAGTGCTTGTATGTTATAGAATTTTTGTGATTAATTCTATTTGAATTTCTTTAGGTATGTATTTCTAAGTATTAATTAATAATATAAAATATGTTAATATTTTTAATTATTATATGTACCTATATGAATTAATTGTACTATTTCGATTCAGTAAATATATATATAATATACTTACTAATTATTTATAGGATTCTGTAGTCATAACTATAGAAGCTCAAAGAATTTATTGCATTTGTTTTCTATATAGGTAGTCTTTAAAATATTAAACGTGTTTTATTATGACTGTACCCACTAAGGACGTACTGTTTAAAAGACTACCGTCATGAATAATCTATATAACTACTTAAAAAAAAGGAATTAAAAAGTATTGACGTCAAAGCGTTGCATTATTAAACAACTTTAAATAATTCATCCTATATTTCACAAACACGAAAAAACATACTAAACCAGATATTTACCACAGTATTTTAATATTTCTTAGTATTATTATTTCCTATTTATTTTTTTCATAAACCGTTTATTGTTATTAAGATTATTCTTTATCAAGTCTCTAACTTTTTTACACAAAAATAAATTAACCAAATAAAATACCCTCATTAACAATCTTGAATTAAGATTCTTTAAGGTCCCTTGACCGATATTTGTTGTTGGAACGGTTACAACTTCTACAATTGTATCATTTTAATTTAATGTTATATGAATTTAAGAATTTAAAAAAAAAGTCAAGTATAAAAATGTTAGTACATAATAATAGAATAAACTAAATTCTTTAACTGCACACTTGCAGATTATAATTATGGTCAAAATAGGAAGGTATTAATAAGAAAAAAAGATTATTAAATTTAATATTAATTTTTATTTAATTTTTAAAATAATCATACAAATTTTAAAAAATGCAAAAAAGTTTACATGTTTTCTTCAAGTTAACATAATATTGAGTCGGTGAATAAAACCATCAGGAAGCTTACTAGTTTTTAAAATCAGGAGAGTTTGTCGTATAGACAGGTAAATTTACCACCTCCGAAAAATACATCGATTAATATTTTTAACAAATACAATAAAAGAACTGTCATTTTTCAATATAAATACAGACAATTTTTTTATCATGTTGTGCATTAAGTTGCAGTAAACAATAATATTATAATATGATGGGCGCGTATTAATATTAATGATAATAAAATTAAACCAATCGAAATTATGGTTTCACTTTCAATGTTACTATATATTATGATTAATAATGCTATTAATAATAATTATACGTATTTATTAATGGTCTCTATTTATTAAAATTGTTCTATGTAAGTTGTATTTACGTGTCATTGGTTTTGCAGATTACAATATGAAACCGTCAGTTATTTATTGTTGACCGAAGTAGTTTAAATCCACATAATATATATATATTATATATATTGAGTATTTGAGTCTGATTATAGTTCGAAAACTTTGAACTTTATCTATTAACTATTTATATAATCCATCATCAAGACAATTATTATGGTTTACAGCAACGTATAATATTTCATATTAGGTACCTATTAAAATAAATTTAGTTATCATTCAAAAAATATTAATCGTATAAACTTGATTCTAAATTTTCCACGACCTCCTTCACCATCCGTGAAAAATAGTTCCGATTCCACTGCTTGTCGATTATACGATTACCCACATAAAATAATTAATTATATTTTGATTTTAAAACTGTTATTCTCATAGAATATTTTCAATCAAAAATTTATATTTCACATTATGTAAAGTAATGATTCAGCTTATTGAAAATATACTTATAGTTTACATTTAAATAGTTAAATTATTTTGTATTTTGCGCATAATATAAGACGGGAAGAAAAACAATTTTCTTAAAGAAAACTGGTGCCCACACACAATGAGACTACTTACTGATATTATTTTTTTATATATACTTCCTATCCATTTAACTTACTTTTTAAGTCAATATACATTATACGTATACCTGCATAGTAATAGCTCATATAGTTAAATACATGACATTGAGTTTCGAAGGCTGATCATCTGGACCTTAAGATTAATTTGATCTTCTCTTTTTTTTCAATTATTGATTATATATATATATATATATATCCACTAAGCTATTTACGTTCAAATTTTAATAGGTAAGCCTAAAATCTGAATTTTTCCTTGTATATGGTAATCATTATTTTTTTTTACTATTCGCTTTAATATTGATGTGTTATTATTAGACAATGTTATATGTTTTAAATTAGATTCGATGAATATTTAATGAACAGAAATTGTAGAATATTTTTAACATTTTATAGCATGATTAAAATACTAAATTCACATATTTTCAGATCTATACTAACCTCACTTTTATTGATATTATAATAATTTTATCTTATGTTATAGAGTTTGTACACTTGTTTATAAATATAATTGTCATGGTTGAAGTTAAAATAATTAAAAGTAAGGAAGCAGCAGAATTTCAAGTTTATAATTTATTTATTTTAATATCGAAAAAGTTTGGCGTGTAACATTTTGCAATAGATAGTTTTTAAAACAGGTATATATATATTTTTATTAATTTGCTATATTTAACTTCTAAATAATTTAAAAAATGTGGTAGCCGTATTTTTCTTATCGATAGTAATTTACATTTTTAAACCTCCTCTTAATTTGAAAAATACATTAAAAACAGTTTTATTATTATAGTTTTATACAGAATTAACCTTGGTAACTTAATAAAGAAAATAATACATTTTTTGCTCGTAACTATTCATGTACTTATATTTACGAAATATTTTCATAGTTATTTTGATGGATTTAGTGCTAGAAGTGACTATCATAAAAATAATATTAAGTATAATTTGTGTTTACAAGTAGTATTTTTTTATAAACACTAACTATGATTAATTTATGCTATGAAATATTATTTTTTCAGATTAATTGTTTTGTACTATCAATGTCCGGTCTAATATTATGTCTTTGATTGAAATTTTGATTAAGCCTCCTTGTTTATCATATTTTAATATCAACATTTTGATAGTATACAAAACAACAGGGGTGGTCGTAAACTTACATATGTGAAGGGAGGGGGGGTGGAGAATGCCTCCGACATTTTGTTTTTTCCTCATTTATAATACGCTGCCATACATATAATTTAATAAATTGGAATTAGATGTTTATCATATTTTTATGTGTGTAAATTGTATAATACAATAATATACTATAGCTGTATAACTCAACTTCGATTGTAAAAAATGAACGAACCTAAAATACGATACTACACAATACACATAAAGTATATCTCGGTTTTAGTGTACCCCAGATCACTGACAGTGGTAGATTGGATATTGAACAAGGTGAACAAGGTGTATTGTTAAATGTGGTTCAAACTACCCCCTTAATTTTCTTCACATTACTAAAAAATATTTTGAATTTTTATCGAGGTTGTTTTTGATCATATAATTATATGAGTTACAAATATACTTGCGGTCTCTTTTATTTTTATAACCAATGGCAACCTTATACATAAACATAAAAATATTTAATTTGCATGAGTCAAAACGAAATTAATGTGTGTGGCACCCTAGGGAAACCCATCATAGAGGTTGAAAAAATACCCAGGTTCGCTATCTAAGTATCGAGAAATATTATGTTATACAAAATACTGGTGCCAATTGGTTCAATAGAATATCCAACCCTATGAGCCCCATACAAACGTGAATTTATTTTAATATTTTATACATTTATTTTTTATGTATAACATGAACTAATATAATATTATTGTTTTATTAATTTAAATCGTCGTATAAAATCAAGGAACATTAAAGAAAATTGTTATTTTTTGTATATGAGAAAATATTTTTATTTAAGTTCTATGTTAAAAGGAGAGATAACCTTATTATAGAAATATCACAATCTCCAATAACCATCGCAATAAAAATTGCACTCCCCCACCTTTAAAAAAGTCTGATACCACCATACAAATTGTTTAATTTTATTAAATTAATTAATGTCAAAAAGTAATGACTTAGTAAGAAATTAAAGATGATATAATTTGTTTTGACTTAATATTTTAATATGGACTAAATTTTAGATAATGAATGAGTAGTATTGACGCATTGTAGTAGACGCGCTCGGTTTTACAAGTATTGAAATATGTATTGTATTCATAAATGTTTTCAAGTAAAAATATAAATTGATAGTAGGTGACAGTGTAAAAAATATTATTCTGGTTGAAAGAAGTAAGTTATTATTCACACAATCTACAAAAAGAAATATTATAAATCCGAAAGCCCCGAAAAGTTACGGATTTCGATTATTGTTATATAAGGAGTACAGATGACGTATTGTTATTATATAAATATTATAAATTAATGATAAATCATCGCATATATTAATTAAACACTAAAAAAAACCACGGTTGATAAGTTTCTTAAAATATTTTATATTATAATTTTCAAATCAACAATGTGTTAACAAAAAGCAAATTATATTAATATTAATATTTTAATATATTACAATAAACTTTTAAAAAATATATTTTTAGGTAGTTAAAAACATCGTTTATGCGTAACATAAGTTGCCTATGTTTAATCGCCTTTTAAAGTTTTTACTTTCTCAAGAACTGTAATATAATTTTTTTTTTATCTAAAACTGTTAGTATTGATTTTAATACATATTAATTTATATAAAATAAACTCAAAAGTTTTATAAACGAAATATTTTTATTAAAACAAATTTTTGGCTTAAATTATATTATATCGCTTGAATAAAAATAATTTAATTATAATTGCTTGACAATTTTCGTGCACTATTAGTTTTTTTATAGCCACTTAGGTACTATATTAATTAAAATATTGATGGTACTATAGAAAATTGTATGAGTCACTATAGTTAAACATAAGACGTAAATTGGTGCACAAAAAGACTTTAATATTCAGTACAGAATTTTAAACAATATGAAAAAGTTGAAAAGCATAATATTGTATTTCAACTGAATATTTAAATGATCTATTATATATATTTAGTTAAATTAAAGTAAAACAAAATAATCACTCATTTGTTATCGCAATAATGTGATTAGTTTAAAGCTATTAATAATTGTTACATTATTGTTTAATCCTGCACACGACTACTATCTGGCTGTTATTATAATATATACCCTGCAGTACTCATTAAGCTTTATTGTATGCGATGTACATAATTATTATATTGTTTTTCGGAATAATAAAAAATATTAATTAATTAATATTTCTTTGGAATATTTTAATATAATGTAAATTTGAACGCGTTAAATAATTTAATAAGTTAAAATATTTACTCTCCTATTTTTCTTGATCATATTTAATTTCAATTTTGTCATAATATTATCGTAGACCGAAAAATGATTAAACTTGTGTCTAGTATATTATTAAATAATAATGTGATCATAAATTATGTTTTTTCTTAAATAAGTCCAGTTAGGTTAATAAAATATGGAGATGAAAGAATGTAACATTATTGAACGATAACAGTTCGATTATAAAATTTAATTTTTCAACACGTCTTGCTGTGCAGATGATAAAACGACGTGAACCTCGATTTTAACGTTACAAAGCGTTCATTGTTATAAACTTCAATTATAGTTATAGTGTAAACAGTACCCAATACCCATGGGTTTGTGTAAACCCCAAAAAATTAATTGAAATCAATATTTATCATCTATGTAATATTATAATTATTACAAAAGACAAGCTTATTATTTTTGTCGAATTTCTCAATTATGTATTATATATAGTTCAAACGATATTTCATTATTATAGACAAGAACTGTGTATTTCGTGATATTTCAAAACCTATATACTTATGTGGGTAGTAGGTACACCGTTAAAATCTACATGATGAAACATAAAATCGACAACCAAATAACTAAAACAGTTTTCGGTCTATCAGATAATAATTTAATAACCATGTGGTAATCCAACTGTACTACATCGAAGCACGTAATTTTTTAAGCCTGCAAGCTTCGAATAGTGTATTATTCACTCATTTGTCACGGGAAACGAACGATTCATATTTTTTTTCAAGAGAAACTATGTGTGACACCATATTTATAGCTGACAGGTATGAGAAGAAAAAATGTTAAGACACCAATATGTATCCACTGTGATATGCACTAGACGTATTAATATTGTCCGTTATCATTCTATGAAAGTCAATAAAATAATTGGTAATAATATTTATTTAAATAATTGTAACGAAAAAAAAAATAAACAAATTTACAGGACAAAGAATAATAATTTAAATCTGTATAGAATAAGTACATAGTTAAAAATATTGATGAATAATTTGACAGATAAATAACCAACATTTATTTCATAAAAAATAAAATCTTTCCAACTAATCAGATTAGATTTAAATTAACAAATACTCAATATTGCAGTTATATCATACATCATAATCATTATTATTTTATAAAATAATTCTCGATCAACGCTAATCATATGAATTGCAATGTGCATAAAAAATAAAGAAATATATTTTTTATAAATTCATTGAAATATTTAAAAAAAAGAGCGAAGTTTTCATTTTTGAAATCTGAATCCTATTTACTACATAAAAATATATATTTTAATTCATAGATACCTATAACAAAATTTATATTATAGTTGATAAATTCACCTAAACAACTAAAGACTAAATTTAAATAAATAGTGAAATAATTAATGTAATTACATTACATTTTTTTTTAGTAAATTTCTTAAACAACATAATATTAGAAATTAATTTTACTTCTAGCCACTTGTTAAAATTTGTCCATAATATTATAATAAAGCAATATTATACACGCATCACGGTTATCAATTAGGACGGCACAGTATGTAGTTATATCGATATAATATTAAAATAGTTTCAATTTTTTTATCATAATTATTAGGCAATAATACTTATAAGTTATATAGATTTTATTATACTTACCTATAATATTTTTACTCCAAATCATCAGTTTCTGATATTATGAAATGTTTTTAAAAAAATCAATAATGTATCAACTAAATTATATATTTATTTGATACATTGATCATAGATATACCTATAGATGTTTTTGATAATATGTATATTGAATGATTTTAATCGATATTTTATACAGCTCAATAGGTAAAATTAAGTAGCATTCATACTAAACATTATACAAAGTATATTCCCACCATACAATATACAGTTTGATTATTTTATGCTACTATTTTTGTTTGATTATTTACTTTAGAATTAGGGGTAAAAACTATTAAAGAAAAGTAATAATAATATTATGTTTCATTAATAATGAATTTAGATTTCGTAATCATCATAAAAAAAATATAATACGCAGCAAGTGTCTGAGTTTCGTTTACTGCATCGCCGTTAACGGAAATCGAAGAACAAACTTGTACAATATTAATACGTGTGTTGTCAGATTTTGAAATCCCCAAACCGGGACATGGTGTTGAATGATGAATGAGCTTTTTTTCTTATGTTAACGCTTTATAACGTAGAAAAAATGAAAATAAGTATATTTTTTAATTTTTTTCATTTAAATATTTGATTATTTATATGAAGATACATTATTGTTTATTAAGTTGTCTATAAAGTTCAACACATTGACATTTGACTGAATTTCATTAAATTGTTTAGTAATATTAGGTACATGGTAAAATCTCCCAATTATTATAGTCGTTATAATTTATCGTATTTTATTTTAATAAGCAATTTTCTGTACAAGTTGTATACAGGAATAATATTATACTTATTTCATATAAATGGATAATATAATGGATTTATTTTTAAATTCATAAAACAATTATGGAGCTTTATGTTCAAAGTCCTTCCTTTTTTAACATATAGCTAGGTAGGTAGTTGACCATTTTTTTTGGTGAGCTAATTATATTACTTTGAAACAACTATAATATTAATTATTATGGATATTATAATTTATTGTTGCTTTCAAATCTAATGTATTAATAGAAACACACAATACTGACTTGTGCCGAGGTGAACAAAGTAAAAATCAACACTCAGAAACCCAATTCCCAGTATCTGATCCTGTCCGTACAGTACATTTCTTATATATATATATAATTTTTAATTACACTTTTCAAACCTGTTGGTCAACATATGAATAATTTAATACAGATGGTAAAAGTCTTTTTCAAGGTATATAATATTAATATTATGTAAACTAATACAATTTATCAAATATGCATTTGTTTATATTATAAACATATAAATAATTGGTACATTGCAGTAATAACATATTTTTCTGATGATTTGTATTTAATATAAGCTGATTTTGCTTTGAATTAAATAATATCAGAAGGTTTACCATGTCTTACACTCCGTTAAATGATAACTATATGAATAAATATTTTGTAATACATCCAACCATCATACATTTACTGTTATATATAATATCTGTTTACAAATAAAATGTTTCTATTATATATAAAATACTTTAAAAGTATTAACACGTTTTCTAATATTTCATTAATTTTTTTAGGTACAATTGCATTATTATTTGACCCTTAATATTTATAATATTCGATGAAATGGTAATCAACGTAATAAAGGAGACGTACAAGAGGAGCTACTGAATATACATACTTTTTTTTAACGAATAAGCTATTTTGATGTTATTAGTTTTGTATAGACCAGTGACTCCGTATGATAATTACAGTAGTGTTGCTACAAAGAGTCTGAGTACTGGGGTGTTGAAAAACATCAGTTATGTATAGATAATAATATAGGAGTAATATGGAATTAAAAATTTTGTAACGAATTACAGCGTTTCATATTTACTTAAACACATAAGGTATACTTTTAATTCATTTTAAGAAATAAAAGTAAATTAAAAACCGTTACATATACAATTTCAGGTATGAGGTTATAATTATTATTGTACCATAACAAATAATTCAATAAACAATTTGTTTTTATGCGCGACTGCGCGAGTATCGCGTTGTTTACCAATTACATAATATTCAATATTTTAAGTATGTATGCAAATGAAAACAAATTAGTAAAAGTCTGATTTATTAAAGTGAAAAGTTTATTCAAGTACAAAACATCAAAGTTATAATAAATAGAAATAACTAGTTTTATCTAGGTCACACGAAAAATATCAATATAAAAATATTTCAATCCATTTATCTAAAAATTGGTATATAATATGAAACAGGGAAGTATAACATTATTATCGTTTTCATTTATTGATTGTTAGGTACATTTCTCCATTGTCATAATTTACAAAAAATAATTCAGTACCTAAGTATAGATATGTTCAGAAAAAACACAAGTATGTGTTAGCAATATTTTTAAATTAATTAAAAACTGATGCATCTTATAAATACTAAAACAATAAACACTATTGTGTTCCACCTTGAGCTATTTCCTACCACCAATGTGAATGTAATTCATATTTATGATAAAATAAAAACGAATTGAATACGCAGATGTACATTTTAAGACAAAGTACAATAATTACTATGAGCTATATAATTATTTAACAATGTGAACTTCCAGATATGTATATATCTGTTATCTATATACAATTAAAAAATCTACTAATTTTCCAAAAAAAACTAGGCTAAGGCTGATTTAATAGCGTTTTACTTACATGGAAAAATAATCATATAACCAAAAATAAATTTCAATTTTCATGGATAAAAACGATCTATTTAAAATATAACAAATTATTTAATTTTATGTTATGAATTTTTTATGATGTTATTATTAAATAATAAGGAATCTTTATTAAAGATCATAAAATATTGATGTATGGCAGTGGATTTAGGTTATAAAATACATAGAAATAAGTATGAGTTGTAGTAATAGAACAAATAAAAGGATTTTTTATAATATATAATATATCATGTTTTATTGAAAATAAATTTTAAATAATTATTTATTCTCAGGGTCAAAATAATAAGTTATTGACCTACTTGGAAAATGGGTTTGTTTCTATATTTTTTTTTATTATTATTATTATTATTACTTCATAATAAACATATAACAGGATTTTATTGAATATTTAATAAAATCACTTACTAACGTAAATTTAAATTTTCATTATTTATATCATTTTTCAAAAATTAAAAAAATGTTTTAATAAATATCATATTAAATTTTACAAAAACCTAATGTTGAATCTCTGTAAACATTCATTTGTATAGTCTGAAATCTAGATGTGTAATTTTATGCTAATTTATTTTAAGAGAACAATAATTACTTTTTATAACTGCGTACATAAACAATGTATAATTAAAATTATATTATGTATACACAGGTACCGTACTTACTATACTTACAAGGCACAAACATTATATAGGTAATAATGTATAACATAACCTTTTAAAAAACTTTAACTGATTTAAAAATACTTATATATGTTTGCGATAGTGTGTATGCAATATTGTAACGGTGTTCAACTTCACTAGTATAGTAAACTCGTATGTATGCACTATAAAAAAGTATTTTATTTAATGGTAAATTTATCTTTAGTAGATGATCATTATAAATCAGGAGCATAATGACAACATTCGTCATATTATATAAGTATACACTGTACGACAAAGTATCGCATACCGTTTAAAAAATGAATCAACAACCCAGTAAACTCACCGACTATTAAAATATATTTCTCAAATTTCGTTGTAAGTACCGACACCTGACTACTGTTTAATAATATCAAATACCACAATATGCACTACGCACAGAATAGGTACGTTAGGTCCTGCAAACATCTTATGTTTATCTAAGTGAATCCTATTATTATCATACACATTTATATGGTTTAATAGGTCGTGTCTACAGCTGTAGTTATTCAATCGATCGCAATACTATATAAACGAGCGTGGTCTCGTCCGTATTTGTCGATGCGCGCGAAAACCTCTCGATGACAGACAGGCGACAGCAATACGACATCATAGCATTATTACGACTTAAACGACTTAACAGTATACACTTATATGTATAGTTGATACCTATACAAAACATTTGTATACAGGGTGATTCAACGAGGATGTTCATCCTTCCATTTATTTAAATTAGAGTTTTTATAATAATAATAAGTATACCCGCTTGAAGGACACATTTTCTTTCAAATGGGAACTGTATACTATGAAAGATTTGATGTATCGAATCAATATTAAAACGATTAGTTTGAAAAGTATATGCTAAGTATAATAGTCCTTTAAAATAATGGTTTTAAAAAAATAAAAAATATACGTCATGTTTTAGCACTTGATATATATACTAGGAAAATCATAAAATGTGAATAATATATTAGTATCGATTATACAACAGTGCTTATATCTTTAAGCTCGTAATCATGCAGGACATTCTTAGCGCATAATGTTTAATTACTAGGAGACTACTCATTTGAATTTAAATTTAAATACATTAAAATTACCAAAAAAAAAAAAAAAAATCATCTAATAAATAATTTACAGAAAAAATGAATATCTCTCATTGGTAGACAATAAATTATAAAAAATCAAAATAATTAAACATATGTTTTTTTAATAGGTCCAAAAATCAGAATTTGGATTAATGCATTGTGATATAGTGAAAACAAAGGGAGTGAGCGTATTTGGTGAATCACTCTGTATACCGTGACTTGTGTACTCTCTACTATTATGTCGTACATCACGCGCTTTCGACCTTTTTGCGGATCCAAAGAGTCTGTAACAACTTGGACGTCAACAAGGTCATAGTATTCTTTGTTTCCGAACAGAAAATATTTGCCGCCCTTTCGCCATTCCTCGCGAGATCACCGGATGCGTCCTAACCGTATACAATATACATGCTACACTACACAACAGCAGACTTGATCCGTATAAACACGAATTTGTTATCCCCATCGGAGATGTATATAATATAATTGTGTTAATATAATAATATGTATATTGCATTGCGGACGACGACGATTTCGTAACGATTCTTCGCGGTACGGAGTACTCTCGGTCGTCAACGTGTGCAGGGGAAGTGCAAGAGACCTGCGCGGACGGCCAAAGTGGATTCAAGGAGATTGCGTCCGAGAAAGAGAACATGACATACAATATACATAATACGTGTGTATAGGTACCTGTAATATAACTTCGTACATGTGCGTAGAGAGGGCAAGAAGTCACATATTATTATTATAGTTGGTATAGGCAGTAAGTATTAATGTATTATTATATTATATATGGTGTTGCTCAACAAGCCACCGCCGCCGCCGAGGTCCTCGGCAATTTATATAACGCTGACAAGTGAGACCGGCCGGCCACTGATATAATATTATACGACCGCGCCGCAGCGCCGAAAGGATAATACCCATTTATAATATTATTATCCACGTTGCGAGGCGATATCGCAGGGCACTGCCGTACACGCAAAGGAAGCACACGCACACATGACCATCAGTGTTATCGATTTCATCGTTAAACGTTTAAGAAAACGTAAGTATAATAATATGATGCCGTTGTATATTTCACATAAATACCTAATAATATGTAAACACGAATTTCAAATAAATCGAAAATCGATTTCCTATTTTTTAAGTCTAAATATAGGTATAGTTATATTATAGTCCAGTTATATTATTTAGTTATATTTATCTAATTTGGTATACAAACAACTCACTCTTATGTTCTCTGTAAAGCCTCAGAGACGAGAAGATTATGTTGATCGCTTTGCTTGTACACGAACTCTATATATACATTTCTGCAGTGAAATCTTGTTCTCTCCTCACTCCTTTGGCTTTTGTTAATAATGAATTATATCTATTTCATGTGTATAATATACACATTGATGTATATGGAAATCATAGACAAACTTTAAAAAATTTAATATGTATTGTATATACATAATATCATGACGGTCGGGTATAACAGGATACAAGAAATACAATATAAATTAATTATTTTACGTATTTAATTTATCATTTTCGCTAAGTAATTGAAAAATATAATTGATAATGTTTCAACCTAACCAAATATTAAAGGAAATCTTTTTTTTATCATCATTTCCTTTTTAATTTTAAAATACGTTTAAACTTTAGTAAATAATATATAATACTAGATTTACAATGAATGTCTTTTTGAAAAACGCATTCAAGATTTTGTGACTTAGTACAATAGTACATATATCGACTATTATACGCAATAAAAATAACATTTTGAATTAATAATTTTAGTTAATAATGGGAGGACAAATGTTCCTGTCAATAATCAGCATAACGCTAATCGTCCTACAAACTCAACACACGACAGCAAAAAGATTACGTGAGTAAATGTATTTTTATTTTTATAAATAAACAATTAATAACAAAAAAAAAGACGATAATCGAAGTATGAGATCTTATCCAAAATTTAAATTAATAAAATCTTATATTAGGTACTAATTTTATACTTTAATAGATATTATAATTTATAATAAAATAATTTAAATATACTTTTACTCATATGTAATTTTATTTTTCAGCCAACTTCGTGCACGTGTGTAAAAGGAGTGATCCTCAATTAGAAAAATGTTTACTGCAAACTATCGAATCTCTAAGACCCGAGTTACCTAATGGTAATTTATATGTGTTTATAAAATAAGATTTTAGTTTATTAATTTACTTAAAATGTATATAAATAATACAAAATAAATTCATTTTTTTTCATTTTTACACAGGGATACCCAAAATGCAAATCCCGGCCTTGGAACCAATGGTCATACCTATGGTGGCAGTAAATAGAAATGAGGATGCCCTTAAAGTTAAGGCTACTATTAAAGATATACAAGCATGGGGTGGTTCTAAATTTGTACTCAACAATCTCAAGTAAGTAGTTAAATTGTAGTTTTATTGAACAGGTTTGTTACCCATTTATTCTTTTTAATTATATATTTTTTATTTTTATTACGTTGGAAACGCCAATATCAGAATATTCATTATTCACTAAATGGCATAATAATATAATCTACATTTTGCTTTTAAAAATCAATAGTATATTAGTGCAATTGTAATAAAAAAACATAGTTTAACACCTTTATTCATTTAATAATATAAAAAAATTGATTTTAATTTAATTTTAAATATGTCAAGCCATTTAACAAAAATGCTATGTTTTCTGGAATTTAATTAAATTTTTATTATTAAGTGAAAATACTAAAGGTTCTATTAAAAATGATATGTTAAATATTTCTATTATTTTTTAATATTTATTTAATATGTATAACTATATGCGTTTCACATATTGTCAATATGACATATTTACAATTCAAAATTTAATACACACAGATAAAAATGTGTGCATCGCTTTTAAATTGTCAAGTATTAAAAAATCGAAATCAAAATTAATATTTAATCTGTCCATCACACAGTTATTATTCATTATGTTATGAGATATAGGTAAAATAGGTAGGTATATTGTTAAATTATTTAATTTCTACAACGCTAGGTAATGAATTGGTTATTTTTCAATTAAAAAGTGCCTATTATTATAAATGTGCATTATATTTAAAATTCTTAGTTATAATATATTATTACTTATATCGATAAACAAAAAATACAAATACAAATACAAAGTAAAAATAATAAGAATACAATTATACGGATATCTATGATTTTGAATTTTTAAGTAAACTAGTGGAAATTTGAAATTTTTGAATTCGATTTATTTAAATAAATTTGTATTTCGATTTTTAGTTAAACGTAGGTATTAGTGTGTTAGTGAGTATAAAACATAATTCATTAAATTATTATAAAAATGAATGTATTTTAATATACCTACATATAATTCAAGCTTGAATTTAATTTAATTTTACGTTCCAAAACAATACTCTCTTAACTAAATTTTTAAACATTATTTTTTTAAATAAACATTCTACTACACACGTGTTTCAAATAATATCTGAAAAAAGTAAAAACGCGTGATTCGGTGAAAGTGGTAACAAAATTATTCAGTATTCACAGTGTGTCGTGTTTTACAATATTGACAGTTGACCATAACAATAACGACATTTAAATGAATTATTTGTCGAAATATTCCATACATAATCGGTAGATTTTATATATTAAAAAAATAAATATATTCCCTATATCTTGATAATATTTTTCTTTATTAATTGCACAACACAAAATTGCGCTGATGCAAAAACTGGACCAAATAACAACACATAATACTATTATCGTTACGCAATATCTTTAATTATATCTTGGTGGATGTAGACGCTTATTATTTCCAAAGAACTTGACATCAATGACAACACGGTACCGAGAATATCTTAATAAAAACATTTAATTTGCGATGTTATATTGTTGCAGGGTAAATCTTGAAAAGCTGAACGGCGAAGGAACTATTCTTCTCCCGAATTTATTCGTTAACTGTACGTACGACATCGACGGTCGTTTAATGGTTGTTCCACTCCAAGGTCAAGGAATATTTAGAGGGAATATAAGTAAGTAGCAAAAGATATGAAATTATGCTATCAAATCGGTAAATGTATATTATGCAGTATTTCAACATGTTTTCAATTTCATATAGTGTAAAGAAACTAATGAATAATTATTGTATTATTAAAACCAAGTACGTCGAACAGCGTGTTATTATTATAGGCTCGAATATTAATTATTTGGTGAAACTAAATAAACTTAAACCGTTTCTTTGAACCACAATTTATTTAAGTAATATATTCTTATCATATAATCAGAAATTAATTAGTATCGTATTCACAGCTAACACAAAAGCTGACGTCAAAGCAAGTCTTGAAGTATTAAAAGACAAAAAGAATCGTGAATACTTCCAAGTTAAAGATATTCGAATCAAACTCAAAGTTGGAGACGCAAATGGCAAAATAATACCCCAAAACATCAACAAAAACAATGATGTCTTAAGTATGCTCTATACTAGATTACGAATATATTTTATTCAATTATTTAATTTAATTGTATTTTTTTTTTTAATATGTAAATTGAAAAATTTTTATTCTTAAGCTAATGTTTATTTTAATATGTAGGTACGTCATACATAATTCATGATAATGTACATAATGAAAGTGGTTAAATTTCAAAACAAAAAAAAACAATTGATTAAATCGTCTATTTTAATTAATAATTATTTATATATACATATTTAAATATTTTTAGCGGAAACTGCATCAGCGTTTTATCACCAAAACCGTCGAGTCGTTTTGGATATTATCACTCCAATCGCCGAAGAGATCACTGTCGAATTCGCATTGCAAATTGCCAATAATATATTGAAAACTATACTTTACGATGAAATTCTTCCTAAAGAACTGCCTTGATGTGTGCATTATGTAACAATCGAATTTAGTTTTCAAATTTAATATTTTTCTTAATTTATGTTCACTCATTCATTAATCATATTCATACATCTCAGTGTACTATATTCATAAGTCATCTATTATTAAATACATAAACATTGCCTAATTGTTAACTATTTTGTATTAAAATGTTTTTATTTATTTTTTAGTTGGAAAATTTCATTAACAGGTGCATTAATGAATACTGTTTTAATAAATAATAATACTGAATAGCGAAAACTAATTAGTAACTAATACATAATTTATTATACAGTTGTCTCATTATAATTTATTGACAATAAAAAGATATTAAACAACTTTAAGTATTATAATTTATGATTTTCGTTCTAGAAGTTTAAATTGAAAACTAGTTAGTACTGGTTTTCACTTATCATAACAAACAAATAAATAAAGTACAACAATAATTGTTTTTACCAAGTTTTTACTAAGTATTCAGTTATGCTAAGACTAGACACTTCCTACCTTTATAATTCTTACAAATATTTTTACAATTATGACTGATCAAAAACACAATTCATTGAGTACAGATAAAATTATTAAGTTTCAAGGCTCATGCATACCTACATGGGATCTCTGTTTATCATTTACGTATGTTTAATCTTTTAAATAAATACTTTATTAGGTAACAATGTAACATAATAAAAATACAAAACAAAAGAATCAATTTAATTTGATAAATATAAACTAACGATGTTGACTTATGAACTTTATACTTAGTTATCTGAGATAACTTTTTTATTTTCTGTTATTGTATGATAATCATGATTCCAAGACAAACAGTTAACATTTAAATATTAAAGTCTATAGTCAGTTACTGTACCTATTCATAATTAAATTACTAATTAAATTATTTCTTTAATCACTAAATCTAAATGTGTATATATTCTTACAGTCTGACAGCGAAACAGCATAATGACTAGACGCCAATCAAGTTTAGACCAATAATTGACTATAGATAGTATAGGGATATCTTACTTAATAAGTATTAATTTGCATAAGGAGAATTTAGCATTTTTTAAATAATTTAGATACAATTGTAGAAGTTATATTGGTTTAAAAAGATAATTAAAAAATATTTAACCTATCATCAGTTGTAATATGGTAAAGACATTCACAATTAATTAATATCTATAATAAGCATACATTTTTATACCTAAAATTTAAGGCTTAATATACATTTTAATTAGAGATGAAGAGATGATAAGAAATTTAATTCTAAAATTATTCACAGGAAAAAATAGGATTGAAATTTAATACCTGCAATGTTATGGTCATATTGGTCAAAACAATATGACTAATCACGTAAGTAAAACTTTTTTTCATTAGGTTTTATAACTATGATCTTAAATACCTACCCACTATTTTTTTATTAATAAGATCTAAAATTATGAATAGAATAAATCATTATAGTATTTAAAATATATATTGTATTATACCAATCAAATAAACCAAGATTTGACTAACGGTCTAATATGCATGCAACAAACTCTAACTACATGTTAAATTGGTATTCCGATTGTACTTTGCATAATATACTAACAGTATTTTTATATTTTTGTTTGTAATTCCTAATGTTCCTAATTAGATCTCAAATCTATGTACCTATAGGTAGTTTTAACTTTACAGTCATCTGAACGGTCTTCATACTTAATGCATAATGGCATACACACATATACATATAATATTGATATAGAGTTATAAATAAATTTTACTTACCCTAAATTGGCGAAATCTTGAATAGTTGATGAAAAAAATAGGTACACGGAAAAAAATATGTACTAAAATATTTTAGTTGAAAAATATTTAGTTAATTTGACTAAATTATAGTAAGAAATACTAACTTTAGATGGTAAGCCTAACTATAAAATTATAGTTGAATATTTTTAGTTTTTTTACCTATATTTTGGTAATTTCAATTAAAAGATTTTAGTATTTTATTAGTGCTTAAATTGTTATAGTAATTATCGCAATATTACACCTGACAACGGGCGCCGGCCACACTGGACAACGGCTCGTGGTTACACTGTTACTTTTATTTTTACCTATTTCGGGTTTTTTACCTCTATGGCAGTGACTGAGTGATCGAAAATCGGCTTTTCCTTTTACTGTTTTTTTTCCGTGTCCGTCATCGTCATTGCGTCATTTGAAATTTAAATTTTCTTAAGTGTTAAATTTTAATTTGTCAATTGTCGCTTGTAAATTAGTCAACTGTCATCAATACGTTTTTGCTGTCATTTGTATACACGTAAGTATAAATATACCTATACATAATTTTTGTTTAATTACTATAGTATAAATTTTTTAAAGATGGTCGTTAAGTTGACATTTGAACTATCTTCTTCCTTAGATCATATATTTCTTGCCTCTTTATTTAAAACTGATGATAAAAAACAGTACGGAAATAAGAAAATATTTAAAGACCTAATCTCAGAACTAAATTTTTAGAGACTGTTGGAATAGACATAATAGTATATAATGAAACATTTAAAATTTTTTTTTCTATTGGTTTGATTTTGGGAGACAATCTTGGTATACACTCCATACTGGGATTTGTAGAAAGTTTTGTTGCTAGATATCCCTGTAGATTTTGTAAAAGTTCAAAATTTGAATGTCAACAACAGCTATTGCAAAACGATGGTAGTTTAAGAAATTCTAATAACTATGACGATGACGTTTTAATTAACAATGTATCTCAAACAGGTATTAAAGAAAAATGTACTTGGAATGATTTAAATTCTTTTAGGGCAACTGAAAATTACAGTATAGATATTATGCACGATATACTAGAGGGTGTATGCAAGTATGATATCGGATTAATTTTAAAATACATGGTTTTTGACTTTAAGTACTTTACTGTAGAAATATTAAACAATAGAATCGAAACATTCAATTATGGTCCTATAGATATTCGTAATAGACCTACATTGATATCAACCGAAAATTTAAAACATGGAATTATAAAAATGTCAGCTGCAGAATCCTTATGTTTTACTAGATACTTTGGACTTATAATTGGGGATTTAGTTCCCAATAATTCTGAGTTTTGGTCATTATATATTATTCTTAAAAAAATAGTTGATATTATTTTTCAAAAATGTATTAGACTAAAGGATACTATTTTACTAAAATGTTTAATTTTGGAACACCATGAACTATACTTAAAACTATTTGGTATAGGATTGAAACCAAAACATCATCACATGGTACATTATCCACTCATCATTCAAAAGTCAGGTCCATTATCTATGTTTTCATCAATGCGATATGAAGCCAAACATAAAGAACTTAAAGATGCAGCTAATGCTATCACATCTCGAAAAAATATTAAGTACACTTTGTCGTTAAAACAGCAATTACAATTGTCTTACAGATTTTTATCCTCTGTCGAAAATGTGTACACAATTCCAATACAATTAGGCCGTGTCATAACCTTAGATAGTTTCACGTTAGATACTTACAATACTAGAATACATTTTTTAAATAAAAAGTTTAACTTTTGTGTTGATAATATTACATTTGTATCCTGGGTGAACATAAAAGGTACATGTTATAATTGTAAAAATATGTGTGTCATGATTGATGCAAATCAGGTTGACACTATGAAATCTTGAATAGTTGATGAAAAAAATAGGTAGGTACTCCAAAAAAAAAAACACTACTTAGACTAAATTCCAAAATACTTAACTCGAGGAAAAATTACCAACAAAACGGTCTTTACTAATATAATATAGTAATAGACACAGCATGTGTACTAATTATGGCATGAATGCAAGTTGTAAATTACCCAAAATGTGCACTAATTACAACAAAATATGTTTGGAACATTTTGCCATTTGATACTTGGATGGAATAGGAGAGCACAACTATTAACTAATAAGTTTAAATCGTTAGGTAAAAAAAATGTACAGAAGATAACGAAACAACGATACATGGACAACTGTCAATTAAATACTTAATAATTATAAGTTATAACCTTAAAGGAGCACATAACACAAAAAAAAAAAATCTTTAAATTATTTTTAAATGTTAAATTATTGTAACTATGGCGTTAGATGTCCTTACAATGTAATGAAAACTAATTAAAAACATTTTCGTTTCTTGAAATACGTTTTGAAAGTATATTAAAAATATTATTTTGCTGTATGGGAAGTCACCGTCTGTTATAATGCCTTTAGTGCGTATTTTATAAAGCTAATAATTGTGGTTATCGTCTGCTACAATGCAATGATAATATAGTGGTCGCGAATCTTGATCTTGAATCATCTTTTGGCATTTTTAAATCGTTGAAGGTTTCTTGCGTCATTTCATATTCACACTATAGATTGTTGTCACAGTCTGTTATTTTTGCAAGGGATTTATGCAACCACACTTTTATCAACATTTTAAATGCTTTAAAATATTTTAAATATTTTAAATAGGTAATAATATATTGTTCGAAATATTGTATTTTTATAAGGATTACTGGCTTATAACAAATAATATCCCATACATGGTTACGATACACAAACATATTAATATTGTTTTATTATTTTACTCGTATTAAAAAATATTTATACATTGCAGGTATGAATACAAATTACTGTGGCTCCTGCATAATTGATGTAAGTATATTATCTTCCTTCCTATATTATATTATATTATATTATTCGTAGTAAACGCGATCGCGGTAATGAGTACGACCGCCGACAACGTTTCCTTCGGTTTTTTTTTATTTTTATTCATTCAGTGACGTATTTAAGGGGGGGACTGAGGGAGCTTGGGCCCCGGGTGGTAAATTTAGGAAAGCATTTTGATATAATACGGTACCTAGGTCATTTGGGTGATAAAAAAGTTATGGCACTCAGATAACCTGGGGCGCAAAATTCCTAAATACGTTTCTGTATTCATCTGTTTCGCGTTTTTTACGTCCCAACTGTTGCGTAGTACGTGTATTTCGAAAGCTGTTCGTATACGTCTTGTTCACAAATCTTTTTCGTGTGATTGTGAACGGTGATTAATACTGCGGACGCCGAAAGATTCTTTTGCTTTTGCTTAGATTTTCGCGTATAATTACGTTGATGTTTCATTCACCGTCTAGTATTTATTAACCAATGTACCTACAATACTGTATTTGATTCAATAAATTGTTTTATATCGTTGTATATGTATTTATATTGTTATGTTGTTGTCGGTAGCTTAATCTTTAGTTCTATATAGAAATCTGTGATGTGATTACTAGACTTATTACGATATTCTTTTTAAAGTCGTGTCTCTGACCTTGGGTACTCACTTATAGCGAGTTACGTGACTGCTAGTTATATTATAATGTTTTTCCAATAATTTGTAACTGGAAATAATAATGTTTCGTATTTTTTTTTAGATTGAAGACTGTGATCCTTTGATAATTAAAAAAAAAAATAATAACAAAAACAAAATGAAAATCATATGTTTCATGATTATTATTTTATCGTGTATATCATTTAGTTTAGTAAGTACTAAGTTTATAGAATATATAAAAATTATTATTATATTTCTTTTTTTATTCACCACAGAATAGATCAATAATTAACAAAAAAACACAAAAAGATACCGAAATTGAATTAGAACAAAAAAATCAAGCATTGATGGCTGGTGCCCTGGCAGCGGAAAAAATATATAATTTTCTGAAGACGCATTTCTGTCCGGTTTGAAATGGGTCTTCAGAAAATTATATATTTTTTCTGCTGCCAGGGCACCAGCCATCAATTATTCAAATGTATATTATGCAGTATTTCAACATGTTTTCAATTTCATATAGTGTAAAGAAACTAATGAATAATTATTGTATTATTAAAACCAAGTACGTCGAACAGCGTGTTATTATTAAAGGCTCGAATATTAATTATTTGGTGAAACTAAATAAACTTAAACCGTTTCTTTGAACCACAATTTATTTAAGTAATATATTCTTATCATATAATCAGAAATTAATTAGTATCGTATTCACAGCTAACACAAAAGCTGACGTCAAAGCAAGTCTTGAAGTATTAAAAGACAAAAAGAATCGTGAATACTTCCAAGTTAAAGATATTCGAATCAAACTCAAAGTTGGAGACGCAAATGGCAAAATAATACCCCAAAACATCAACAAAAACAATGATGTCTTAAGTATGCTCTATACTAGATTACGAATATATTTTATTCAATTATTTAATTTAATTGTATTTTTTTGTTTTTAATATGTAAATTGAAAAATTTTTATTCTTAAGCTAATGTTTATTTTAATATGTAGGTACGTCATACATAATTCATGATAATGTACATAATGAAAGTGGTTAAATTTCAAAACAAAAAAAAAACAATTGATTAAATCGTCTATTTTAATTAATAATTATTTATATATACATATTTAAATATTTTTAGCGGAAACTGCATCAGCGTTTTATCACCAAAACCGTCGAGTCGTTTTGGATATTATCACTCCAATCGCCGAAGAGATCACTGTCGAATTCGCATTGCAAATTGCCAATAATATATTGAAAACTATACTTTACGATGAAATTCTTCCTAAAGAACTGCCTTGATGTGTGCATTATGTAACAATCGAATTTAGTTTTTAAATTTAATATTTTTCTTAATTTATGTTCAATCATTCATTAATCATATTCATACATCTCAGTGTACTATATTCATAAGTCATCTATTATTAAATACATAATCTATGATCACAAACATTACCTAATTGTTAACTATTTTGTATTAAAATGTTTTTATTTATTTTTTAGTTGGAAAATTTCATTAACAGGTGCATTAATGAATACTGTTTTAATAAATAATAATACTGAATAGCGAATACTAACAAAGTAAAATAACAAAGTGCAAACAGTGAAATAACAGGTTATTTGAAAATATTTAAATGTAAAATGTACAAAAGATAATTATGAATTGAGCAAAGTAGTAAAAATTATATAACTATAAGTTAATTATATGAACACATACCATAAAACAGCAAAAAAAGTTCTTGATATAAATAAATATTAATATCTTAAAATAAATTAAAAATTAAATTTTCTATAATACAATTTATAATAATATTATAATAAACAATAAAGTAATAAGTATCGAAGTTCCCATGAATGTTTTTAAATTATAATATATAATAAACATAATTATTATCATTTAAGTAATAATTTAAACTTAAAATGTATATAAAATATAATCATTGTTATTATTATTAATAATTTTGATTTTATGGTTTTAATATAACCTCCTTATGAGAAATTCTGTACTAAATTTTCAAAATTAAATGTATCAATTTCAAATTGAAAAATAAAACAAAAATTGAAAATTCGTAATTATCGAAATACTTAGTACTAAAAGGACACAACCATTCCCAATATTAAAAATACTTATCAGGTACATCGACACAAAAAAACCATACATCATTGCAAAATCAATACGTTCGTCTCTCCATTTACGTATCTACTTACGTACGTTATAAAATATATTTAATTCTGGAAATAAATAATAACTAAAACAGTACTCGTATATAGGGTATTAATAAATTGAAGATAATTTAAATTTCTCTATTAAAATTTATTAAAATAGGTATATCTACTAATGAAAATAAATTCATATATATATTTAAAGAATATAATATTTAAAGCTTTCCATAACATTCTTTTATTATATCACTACCTTTTTCCCCAATCATAATTGCAGCTGCATTAGTGTTTACAGAAACAATTTTCGGCATAATTGAGCTATCTATCAACCGCAATCCAATTATTCCTTTCACTCTTAATTTAGTATCAACAACAGAACAAGGATCATGTTTTGAACCCATTCTGCAAGAACCAACGACATGATAAAAAGGAGCTGCTAAGTTCTGAATGACACAAATCCAATAATCTCGAGTGTCCCAAACATAATCAGCACAATTTGGTAATTTCAACTCTTCTAATACAAGCCCAGCATCTATAAAATGTTTAGTTTTAGATAATTTTACAATAAATTCAATACCCTTTAATAAAGTTTCTATTTCTTCCTCGTGAGTTAAATAATCTAAAATAATGCTCGGATCATCTAATGGATTAACTGATTTTAATTTAATCCGACCGGTACTTAATGGTTGTAAAATAATTGGTGCCATAACTATAATATCACTTAATAAATTTAATTCATCGTATACATTTGTTACTTCTTTAGAATATCCAAACCTGTTGGTAAACAAATTTATTTTATTCGGTAAAGAGTTTGTTGCGTTAAATGGGACCCTGAATTTTATAATTTGCAAATCAGGGTACACTAAATCGTCATTAGATTTATAAAATGTCATAAGCTTACTAAGGCCAAGTGTTGGTGTATTTTTTAAAAATAAGCTCATTTCTTTTTTCAACAAGTCGCTACTTTCTTTTTTTATGTCCTCAATCGGTCTACATTTACGATCTGTAAATACTAATGCTGGAAGTGACATATGATCTTGTAAGTTTAAACCGACTGGTAGGTCATTAATGACATGAATATCGTGTTCGTTTAAATGTTCTCTTGGTCCGATTCCGGAAAGCATAAGAAGTTGTGGACTTTTTATAGGTCCAGCACACAATACCACTTCGTTCGTACAAAAAACTGATTTAATTTCACCTGACGAACATTTGAATTCTACTCCTACTGCTACACCATCTACAATTATAATTTTAGTAACAATAGTATTTTTTGCTACATATAGATTGGAACGATTACTTACTGGCATTAAAAACGCTTTTAATGTACTACACCGTCGGCCATTACGAGTGGTCGAATCAGAATCACTATATCCTATAACTGGTTCTTTACTATTGTAATCACTCACTCTAATTAAATGTATAGACTGCTCCGCTTCAGTGATAACCGTATAAGCTGGATCGAATGTTGTTAATGGTGTCACAGTCAACATTCCTCCTACTGAATGGACTTCTGGGTCAAGTCTACTTAAATCTACAAAGTCTTCTGATTTTTTAAAATATGGTAAAACATCTTCATAGTCCCATCCGTAACAACCATACTTATATTTCCATTGTCTAAAATCTTCTACAGTACCTCGCAGGTATATCATTCCATTGATTGTAGACGATCCACCTAACACAAGACCTCTTGATATAATACATCTCTCGTCTTCCATTCCTTTAAAAAATAAAGGGTTTTGTTCCGAAAAAAATGTCCAATCATATTTTGTCCTCAGATTATAGTTCCATAAAAGTGGGTTTTCGGTTGATTCTGGTGGATCACCTCCAGCTTCTAATAGTAAGACATTCCATTCGGGTATTTCACTTAAACGAGCAGCTACCGTTGCGCCAGCACTTCCACCTCCGACCACTATAAAATTAAATGTTACTTGCGTAGGGTCTTCACATAACGTACATGCATAATCAGATGGATAAATAATTGCATGGTATCCGTGTAATACCTAAAAACAAGAAATATTTACATTAAGATTAAAAATGAATAGAATAATATTTATATTCGTTCTCCATTTCAATAAACTCAATAATTAATATGAATTGTCAATGTATATCTATTGTAGTATTATATTTTTTCTTTTGTACTCAGATTTTTTTAAATAAACTTTTACACACATACCATATAAAACACAGTAACTGCAATTGTTTTAGTATTCATAATAAAAAGTTAATTTGAAAAATATTGTCATCTTCCGTGTAGGTACATTTTATAAAGATTAGCGTTATGATTAATATGTTAACATGATTTTAACTATTATATTATTATATTGATATTAAATGAGTGTCTACCATCAAATCATTATTTATTATTAATATAGTTATTTCACTTTTAACATATGTGTTTAATATTTGTCATAATGTTTTATGTTTGTATTTGCTTATTTACGATACAGAAAAATAAAGTTAGATTTTACGATTATGCAGTTTTTAGATAGGTATATATATTTTTTAGGAACATCAAACAACAACAAATACTAAATATTTTATATACTACAACTTACAAGATTTATTTAGATTCATATTTTACGAATTATTGTGATATTGTTATTTTTTTTAGAAAAACTGTACTAAATTTTCAAATGTTAGATCCATGCAATATTCGTATTAAAAATGTATACATTTTAAATCATTTAATTTTTTGCGAAATTTTATTAAAATACTAACGTCTAACGCTCATAAAAATTACAGTAAATTAATGCATAACTTTATTTTTTAATTCTAGCATTAAAAACGTATAAAAAATGGGAAACTTCATAGATAAGTGCATAAATGAATACTGTTTTGATAAATAATAATACTGAATAGCAAATTTTACAAATACTAATACATAATTATAATTTTAGTAACAATAGTATTTTTTGCTACATATAGATTGGAACGATTACTTACTGGCATTAAAAACGCTTTTAATGTACTACACCGACGGCCATTACGAGTAGTTGAATCAAAATTACCGTATCCTATATCTGGTCCTTTTCTATTTAAATCATTCACTTCAATTAAATGTATAGACTGCTCTGCTTCAGCGATAACCGTATAAACTGGATCGAATGTTAGGTCTAAAAATTACTTCATTAGTCATTTCAATAATAAACTTTTGACTAGCGTAAAATGTACTTATTATTTTCTTACCATAAACTGATGGTTTTAGTGAATCCAAATGTAATTAAATCTTATCATTAGTAGGTAGATGTTATTATATAATTTTTTTAACCAAAATGTTCAAGTAAATGTTTTTTATAATTTTTAAAGGCTGTATTTGAAATTGAGTCTATTAAGTGTAAAGGAAAGTATTTCGAATGTTTATATGAAAAAACTATAGATAATATGCTCATATTTATTATTTATTTAATGGTATAATACTATAATCAGGGCTGGCCGCTGGGCAAGATACCTCAAACAAAGTATCCAAATACAAGACACAAAATATTTTAATATTTTTTAAAGATACTAGGTACATGTATCTGAAATATACAGAAGATATAAGATACTTTATACAAGTGTTTATTTATTTTTTTACCTTATAGAATACAATTTTCCCACGTTACATTTTATTAGGTATTAATTACTTTTATTACACTGTAACTTATGTAATAATATTATATTATATATTTATATGTTTTATGTTAAATAAGGTATATGTATTTATTATTTATCTTTTATACCTACATTAAAATTCATATTTATTGAATCATAAGAATTTATAACCATAGAAAATGTGCCATCTAAACATTTTAGAAAATTAACTAATATATTATTTTGGTTATCCGTGTTTTTTATAATAGATTTTTACAAATATTTAAACAATGCACAAAAAATCGTCGGACGTCCTTACACAAACACCGCGTAGATGCGCATAATACGCCTGAGTCAAATAGAAAATATGAACAGTCGGCGTCCGACGACCAACGAAATCTTATTGCTGATATGTTATCACCAGATACCAGTTACATTGATTTAAGTTAGATTATGTAACATTGTTAATTACTAATTACATATTGGAAAAACTTTTATATAAATAAAGAATAATTTTTGAATGTATCTAGTATCTTAATCATAAAATGATATAAGATACCTACAATTATACAAATCAAAAAATTATTTATATACATGATACAGGTGAGGATAAAATTATGTATCTCGATTCAAATTAAAATTATTTTAAATTATTTCGGATACATATCTAATATCTAGTATCTAAAATATAGCCCAGTCCTGACTATAATATAATATGATACCTACTATAATTATTCTATAATATAATTCCTCTATTTTATTATTATAAATTGTTAGTACCTAACATAAAATATTTTTGTAGATAATACATTGTATGTGAAGTAAAAATTGAATATAATCTATTAAAAAGCTACTATTAAAAAAAAAACAAATTGTGTACGTTAAAACCCCTTTTACAAACATAATGAAATCACTTTTTTTTTCAAATCATTAATTTATTCATTTAATATAAATATTAGATACATACTATAAAAAATATGGCAACTGCAATAATTTTAACGTTCATAATTACAATTTTAAAAAAATTTAATAAAACTGTGTATAAAGGAGAGTTAAAAATTACTATCGCATACATATTTTAAAAAGGTTTTCAAGTGTTGTACGTATACAAAAAAACGTCATTTAATATGACATATTTATAGTATATTCTAAATAGATTGAAACAACAAAAATTTAAATATAGCTTAAACTATACTATATACCCAATGTAATATCAATATTATATAATGTATCAGTTTATATTTTATTAGTCATAACTCATAGTTATCCATTTTACACGTCGACATGTGTTCAACAGTTAAATAAGATTTTATGTCTGTAGGTACCAATTTGTTTATTTATGATTATGTAATATGTATGCTCTTTAAATATAGTTATTTTAGGAACAGTTAAAAACTCTCAAATCACATTTATTTTTGTGAAAATCGTAGAAAATAATTTACCAGGGTACTAGTTACAATGTTTCACTCGAGGTGTGAGTGCTGTGAGTAAATAATTAAGTATTTTTAGTATTAAGTAATTTTTAAATATTAGAATAATAAACATTAAATAAAACTTTAAATCCTAATTTAAACTAAATTGTTTATCATTACTTTAAAATATTATGCAAACCGTTCCATTCCGTTTATGAACACTTTTCACTTTTTGGTAAAACTATAAAAAGTTAACATTGTGTTTGGATTTCATATCCAACATAGTTTTGAATGATCAATATTTAATACTATAACTTACATTAATATACTATTGAGAGTGATAGTGGTATCTTAGGGGTAGTCACTAGTCAATATGTTAAACTATTCTTAAGAATAATTGGTATACATATCGCTGACAACAAAAGCATATAAACACCAAATACATAAATATAGATTAGTGCAGGGGTCGGCAACCCGCGACTCGTGAAGCGATTTTATGCGGCCCACGATTACAATATTTATAATTAATGTAAAAATATGGAATACCACATTATGTATTTATGTTAGTTGATAAACTGTAAATAAAATAAAGTGTATGGCCCGTGAAAATTTTTATTTTTATTTTTTGGCCCCTGACACCAAAAAGGTTGCCGATCCCCTGGATTAGTGTAACAATATGTGGTGACTTCGACAATGGAAACCCTTAAAACGTACCACTTATCTATTGTATATAGGCGTTAAGATTTCACAATTCTGGCTTGAAGATCCTGTGATCTAGTTTGCGCAACTCGAAGCACAATAATTATAGCTAACTTAACTTAAGATTTCACCAAATAGTATTATGCTATTTCACAACTCGACGGTTAGATCGAATAAAAACCGAATTAATCGAAACAACGTCACAGTATACCTCCATATATCGTATTATTATATTTATATAGGATATCAGAGAACGTAACGCCATTTGTATTTATAAAATGTTTGAAAATTTGATACTATTTATTATACAACAGTGATTTTTTAACTTATAATTAAGTATAATATATATCTTTATATGTTTCAAAAATATAGTAACAATTTTTTAAATATCATGAAGATTCTAAATTTTTTTAAGTGGGAAGATTAAAAATTGTATAAAAATGTTTTACATAATTTATACATATTACATGTTTCGTAATATATAATAATAGAATATTAAGTTGTAAATAATATACCATAATATTTATTCTTAACTAACATTTTACTATTGTTGTATGATATAGTGAAAACTCACAAGTACCTAGTTCGATATTGAAGCAAATGAGCTGAATCGATAAAAATTGAATAATAAAAAGACAAATAAATAATTTAAAAATATAATTTGACATAAATTAAAATTTACTAATAACTTAATATAACATAATATTCGTGATTATTTTGATTTTCTAGTAAATTAAATTATAATATTTATGTTTTCTTCGTCAAAACTCCCTATAAAATTCAATTATTATACCAATTTATTTTCCTTAGATTATTATCGAAGCTACGTTAATATTTACAGAAACAATTTTCATACTTGTAAATGTATTAATTTTATTTGGAAAAGTATTCATGGAAGTATACGGAATTCAGAAATTTATAATTTGTAAATTGGGATCGATTTTGATCAAATCATTATAGGCATTCGGATATTCCCTGTTACTTATTATTTATTAGTAATTGTAGAGTATAGACTGATTACCAAACTGGGGGGCGTGTACACGTTGTTGGGGAGGCGCAAGCAGTTATTACAAAATACAGTTTTTATTTAATTATTACTATTATTAATATTTTATACTAATTTATTACTATAATATTTCACCTTAATTGATTGTTACATTTTATTATTTACTATTATATATATTTCATAATTATTATCATCAATAAAGAAGTTGTCATTCCGAATATTTTATAGTTTATTTGTAAAGTACACCAAAAGAGGTGATCAATTTTTTTCAATTTATAAGAGGGGCGCGAGATTTTTGAAAATCTACAAAGAGGGGCGTAGAATAGAAGAGGTTGGAAACCACTGGACTATAGTATAGTTTTTTCACAAATGGCATGTCAAAATGTGATTAAAAGTTGTCAAATAGGAGTACTTATGCCTGTATACTCGATTATTTACACAGTGGCGTATTTAAATGCAGACATTACGTAGGTAGGCACGTGCCTACAGTGGAAAATTTTTCAAGGATAAACGTTCGCTACGAACGGTCTTCAAAACGTTTCACATTGGTTAAATCTGGTTACCGTGGTTAGGTAACACAGCACTAAATTTAAAATTTAAATATTTTATTCTTATCATCTCCTTATCAGTATTCTTACACAATTATAATGGTATGCCGTGCTCACGAAAAATGTCGAGGTAGATCCAACAACACGGGTACCTGCAAGCACCGATCAATCAGAGCAAAGAATTTTTATGTAAGTACACGCGTAGATACGTTTTATAGGTTTTCTGTTTTTGTAAAATAATATGTTATATACTTATACTATAAATAATATTAAAGTATAACAGCTAATAGACAATAGCTAAAATAACTTACCCCAACAGCCAAAAGGATATTTATATTTTATAATTTCTTATCGCCGTTTATCGGGATTCGAGAATATTTAAGGCTTCGAATTTCAAAGAAATTGTTACCGTTGGTTTTATCGAATGTCGATTCAGTCGCATTGCTCACGTCTGTACGATCTGTACGTATATAAAACAATATAATTATAAATTTTATAATACACATATAAATCGTTTTCGTATTTTAAATTAATAATATTACCTTATTATATAATTTATTTGTTATTTTTCTATCCTTAATTCTTTTTGATCATGAGTAAAAAACAGTTGTCCCCACTTAACCAATATAAAAAAAAAATGCTTAATTAAGAAGTGATAATCTGCAAATTATTTGAGATCAAACACACAATTTTAAGTAAAGTTTTTCTACTTCTTGTAGTATAGTAGCAGTACTCCAGTGACTGGTTGCAGTAATACAGTAATAATAATAACATTAAAGATATTTATGTGAAGCAAACGGATGCTCAGGTTAGTGATAGTGAAACAACAATTAGTGGAACAAATGCAGTTTAGTTCCCCCTGGCCAATTTGATTTTTTTATCGAAACTTATGTAACTTGATGAGTTAGGAACGATAGTGCAATCAGAATTTTTTGCTTGGACTTAGTTTCGGAGTTATGGCGTTTGGAAATTAGAAATTTTGCGTTTGCGTTTTTTATGCATAACCAATATACGTAGGTATACTCTGTAATTTCCCATGCTTTTCATAATTTTCTATACTTATTAGGTATTTTAACCTATTTAAAACTATGGTGCAATTAGAATTTATCAAAAATAATTAAGAATAATAACAGAATAAAACTCGTCAATTTTTTTTTGTGGGACTACATTATTTTTTATGCGAAAATTAAAATTATAGAGCAGTGATTCCCATGTTGTAACTCACTTGCTGTGCTGCTCTCGGATAAAAAAAAAACGAAAATATCCCTCGACATGTCGTGTACTCGTGTAAAATACCTTGGGTTAGCCTCAGAGATAAAAAAAAGTGCAAAAATTACAAAAAACGTTTAACTTCTAATAATGGCTTATATAGCCATTGGCTTTTTTAGGGTGCCCAATAAAGTAGAAATATAATTAATAATATTTCGTTTTTTTTTTTTTTTGTAATTTTGTAAAATAATTTTGAAAACTTTACCATTTTTTTCATGCTATAAAAATACCAAATCATTATATTAAACACTTCTTCGTGTTGAAATGATGTTTAATCTACAACAGTATTTTAAAGTAACATAAATAAATTATAATGCCAAACTTGAGGTCCTCCACGTGACATTATAAAGCAATATTCCACGCATTCGTATGAACGTAAAACCGTAAACTTTAGAAACCTATATCTTCAAAAGTAAGTTCAAGCAACAAATTCTGGTTGCACCATCGTTCTTAACTCGTCGAGTTAAGTCTTAGATATGTCCTCAAAACAGCTTTTTCTGTAGAACGACTCTTATGTTTTATATGTACAAGTTTGTAGAATGTATTTTGTTTTAAATTATTATTTATTAATTAAATGGTAAAACTTTTAAGAAATTATGTTTTAGTATTTAAATAAAATTTGATCAGTTTTTAAATATTTAATAATTATTTGCAGATACATATTTTATGCGCGTATAAAAATTCATTACATAATAAATAATTATACAGAGAAAAATTCCTAATAAATGTGTTGTTTATTATAATTGGTAGAATGGTAGATATGTATTTATATTTAGATAAATAAATATAATTTGTCCATAATAATAATAATTTTAAAAACTAACATTTAATAATTTTAAGCACAAAATACATATTTTAAATACTATAGCAATTAATAATTTTAGGTATAATAATTTAGTATAATATTTTTTACTTACAACAGTTTTTATTTACAACTATTTACTAATTTTTTAGGGGTTGAGGACTGAGGAGTTCAACCCCCCCCCCCCCGTAAATTAATAGTTGTGTAATTTATTTGTATCATTCTTCGATAAATGTTGATTATTGTAATTTTTTTTATGAACCCCCCTCCGAAATTTTTTTGGCTGTAGTTAATTTGCACCAAAATTGACCCAAAATATTTATAACACGTGTAATTTGCACCATTTTTTTTTAAATGCGTTTGTAATTTGCACCAAAATAAAGATATGTAATATGCACCATCATCAGGTAGTAAGAAATAGAAATTGTAATTTTCACCAAAAGTAAAATTTTTTATTTTTTCTATAATATTACAAACTTACAAGTTTTTATATCCTAGTATAAATTTAGCTTAGTTTTATTTATAAAATAGCTGAGCTTATACACATATTGTTGTAAGTTTATATAAAATCGTATTATTAAGAATATAAAAAAGTTAGCCAATTAAAAAATTATATGTAAAATTAAAGTCATATTATTATGAATATAAAAAAAATTAGACAATTAAAAAAATTATATGTAATTACCAAATAAGACGAAAAATCCCGAAAAATTATTGTCATTCGTGTCCATCTAGTCTCGACGTTTACGAAGATGCCGAGGAATAATCGAATATTTCAAAATCGAATACTCGATAATCGAACAAACAAATAATCATTTTAGTGCATATTACCAATTCTATTTTCGACTACCAGCAGTTGTACAAATTACATATCTTTAATTTAGTGCAAATTACAAACTCCCATTTTTTTTGTGTACGTGCTTGCATATAACTATATATCGACATA